>NC_092536.1:6250000-6405000 GCF_037038585.1 Patagioenas fasciata
GATTTCTCTTATTCCTCCATCGTAAGTGGCACTAAATTTTATTTTATTTTTTTAAATCATTTTAAAGGCTGCTGGCAGGCACTGCTATGTAGGCTTTAGAACAGAGGACCCCTCCCTCGCCCGGTGCAGCCCCGGGCAGGCAGCGCATTCTGGCAGAGCCCGTTTGGGCTCCAGCTGCACCCGGTGATGCCAGCAGTGCCGGGCGTCAGCGGCTCAGCCAGCGGGGCCAGCTCACCCCTGCGCAAAAGCACTCAGGTTTGCTGGAGCAGTGACCTCAAGGGACAGGCAGCCAAACCTGGAGATACCATCAGAGACAAAAATAAAAACATGAAAAAATGACCTAACGTATTTCTTTAACCCGAGTAAAACCACAGTTTACAGAAAGCTCGTGCAAGAAAAAGTATTTCGTGTTTCAACGCTCTCATTTGTTGGACTTGCCTCACACCGGGTATCAAAAGAGGCCGGTTACCCTTGGTCTGTGGTGTCCAAACCATAATGTCCGTGATGGGCTCCCTGAGCCCCCTCCGGGCACCTGAAGCCCTGGGGGTCCCCAGGATCTTCCTCACAGGAGGCACAGCCGCATTGGGCTGTGCCGGGCTGGGACCTGGTCTCTCCTGCTCACCCGCTGGGGACAAAGCTGTACAGTAAAAACACTGATCTTCCAGTCTCAGGAAAAAGCTACAGCACCTACCAATCATTTTTATACCCGCTAAACAAAACCTGACAATGAGGATTTATTGGTTATAATATTAAGTGAAGTTTAATTTAGACCATCTATAAAAGTCCCATTCCAGAGTGTTTCCCAAAGATCCTCGACGCTTTAAAATAAAGAGGACAAATACTGAAGTGCTCTCTGAATGTTATGGGACAATTTCCTTTTATGTTGCCATTCAGCGATGTTTTTCTCTCTGGCTGGAACCCAACATTTCAATGAATTTTTCAGACTCTATCATGCTCTTTCCCTCCCAAGCTGCCAGATGATGCTCATGTGAACAAGCTCATGCTGGCAGCACAATAACCAAGGCTCAGCGGCCACGGCAGTCCCACGTTCATTGTCACCTCTGGCAGCTGGGCACAAGGAGCAAGGGTCAGCCCTGAGAGGGGTCTGCACCCCTGAACCCCCTCCCTGCCCTGCCCTAGTGGATGGGGACAAAGGGAGGCCCCCAGGGCCAGCTGCCTGAGGGATGCACAGAACCACTGTCCAAACAGCAGCATTTGGGGACACAGGGACATGGTCCCCGCTGCGTGTGCTCCAGATGGGCTCATGCCCTGAGCGCAGCCCTGCAGAGCACCACCCCATTCCCAAACCCCCCGAGGACACGTGGTGGCCAGTCACACCAGTGCCTGTGCTCCTTTAGGGCACTGGGAGCCCAGTTTCCACTGTCTGCATCTCTCAGCACCTCCTGCTTACAGGAGCTCTGGATGTTAATTGACCTGGGACCGCCACTGTTTGGTGGCAGCTACGGAGCAGCATCCAGCATTATTCTTTTGTTCTGGATTTTGCTTTTCCTTGCAGAGTTTATGAAGCATGGCCCCAAGCCCCCAAGAAGCAGGTTAGGGAGTGTTGGGACATGGTCCTGGGGCTGGTTTTGGTGTCCCCAGTGAGGCAGAACCCATTCCGGCTCTGCAGGACTCTCAGGGTGACACCAGGGCTGCTGGTAGGTCCTTGGGTAACTGGAGGGAGAATATGATCTGCTGTAGGCAGAGCTGGAAATGGCAAAGCAGTGATGAACGGCATTGCTATGGTAACTCCATCAGTTAAAGTCCTCTGGCTCAATCCGCTCCGGTACCAGCAAGGCTGGGAGGAGAGTCAGGGAAAAACAGAGATGGGAAGAGCAGAGATGGACTCACCTGAAGATGATGAGTGCACCAGGCTGATTGGATTAATCACTGCAGATTACCAGAGCTCTATTTAGAAAGCTCTGTTTCAAAAATATGCAGAATTTTAATTATGCATTGACACACACTTTATTCCTAATGAAGAAGAACTTGACAGCAAGGGCAGGTGCCGTTAATTACAGCTTCTCCCAGCGCTGGTGCTCAGAGCACCCGGGCACCGTGCTGGGGGTGTCCCCGCATGGACAGACAGACCCCTCGGGGGACCTCGCAGTGGAGCTGGGGTCTGCATAGGGAATGTCTCCAGGAGGGCAACATGCTCTTGAAGGTGAGCCCACAATTGTGAGGTCCTCGCTGTCACAGGCTGCCCATTTTACCCAGTTACCCCAGTGCTAGACCAGTAACTTGGTGTTTCAGCTGTGCGTTTTGCACCTGGATGACCAGAAATAGTTCCAGCCTGGTAGTAAGGAAGATTTCTTTATTCTGCTATTCAAATCCAAATATTAGACCCAGGGAAACAGGTCTTTGGGGTGGATGTTTGTAGAGCTCTCAACATTAATACTTTTTAATCTGTGCTCCCAACAGCTGGCGGTGCCGCAGCCCCAGTGGTGGGTCCCTGGCAGGACAGACAGACAACCTGCAGGGATGAGCCCCCCAGGGACTTGCTGGGCTCCCACCTGCCAAAAGGATCCGCTGGGTACTGCTCCCTGCTTGGTCCCGTTCTCCATAAGTTTTATAAAGGCAGCAACAGCCCTTTCCCTGTTAGACAGAGCCTGCAGCAGCAGGCGAGCAGGCGGGGCAGGTGACTTTAGGTGGGTTTGCTTGTTCATCTCTCAGTGTAGTGAACTGGTGCTTCTAAAACACCCCAGAAATGATGGTAAATGTGTTTTAAAATTTTGTGACAGTGCATGCACAAATCACCAATTAAAGACTCCCTAAGTGCCCATTAACATGATAAGTCGTAACAGCTCCAAAAGAGACATTATTGTTTATCACGTCAGCGACCCGTGGATTAAGGACTCCCCAAGTACACATTGACAGGGTGAGCATCACATCTCCGGAGCTGTTCTCCGCGCCGCCGCAGTCAGCTGTGGAGAATGGCAGCACTTGGGAGCTGTGGCAGCACCCAGCCCTGCACAGCCACAGCATCACCCAGCCCTGCACAGCCCCAGCGTCACCCAGCCCTGCACAGCCCTGCTCATCCGTGGCATCACCCAGCCCTGCACAGCCCCAGCGTCACCCAGCCCTGCACAGCCCTGCTTATCCATGGCATCACCCAGCCCTGCACAGCCCCAGTGTCACCCAGCCCTGCACAGCCCCGCTCATCCACGGCATCACCCAGCCCTGCACAGCCCCAGCGTCACCCAGCCCTGCACAGCCCCGCTCATCCACGGCATCACCCAGCCCTGCACAGCCCCAGCGTCACCCAGCCCTGCACAGCCCTGCTCATCCACGGCATCACCCAGCCCTGCACAGCCCCGCTCATCCACAGCATCACCCAGCCCTGCACAGCCCCAGTGTCACCCAGCCCTGCACAGCCCCGCTCATCCACGGCATCACCCAGCCCTGCTCAGCTGCGAGGCTCTTGCTTCGACTGTCCCTGATCCACTCACACCACTTCAAAACAGGCTTAAAAAATAGTCTTGTGACTCTCCTCATCCAGCTTATGCCCATCCTGCCTCAACAACCTGCAACAGCTTTTGGAGCCACTGAAAATTATCACACCTATTGGTTTCTAACAGAGAGGTTTTTTTACTCTTTTATTTGTAAACTGCATCAGTTCACTCTTGAAAATATTCTCTTTTAATTGAAAAGCAGATTTCTCCCAACCCAAAATATTATAGCCAAAAATTGAAATATTTCACAACGGCTTTGCTGCCACGGTGCCTTGTGGGATCTGTAGTCCTGTAACGCAGCTTTGCTCCTGGCAGAGTTGCGGTCATGAGGAGGAGGAGGAGCAGTGCCCTGTCCTCTGCCCTTCACCAGCACTGTCACTCGGGGACCCTGCCAAGTCCCATGAGAACGGGAGCTCCCTCGGAAGCACTAGAGCTGCTCCTAGGAATGTCCCCAACCCCAGACAGGGGACATGTGCTCCTGAGGCAGCATGGAACCTCGGCATGTGCTGCTGTCCCATCGGGATCCTCCCAGCTCTGCCTTCCACCCATGGTGCCGGTGACACGGCTGTGGGTGCCAGTGACCCAGCAGCACGAGCCAAGCCGATGTCTTTGCCTAATGGAGAAGGCTGCAATTTGCTGCTCAAAGTGTAATGATGTCTCTTAATTTCCAGCCGCACTCATTACAAGTCAGGCCAGCTTATTATACACAATGCACAATTTGTGCAGGGAGCGCGAATTCCCAGGCCTATAAACATCCCATTTCCAATTCCAGCTGCGCTGACAGAGTTGTACAGTTCAATTTCGACTTAAACCCTCATACGCTGTCTAGTCGCATGAAGAGTTCTCGGCTTTAGTCTGCTCATCCCAATTATTGTCTCAGGACCTTAAGTCAGGCAGGATTCAGTGTGAATTCCCCAAATCTCTCCATTAAACAGATCTCTTCTTGTTAGAACCTATTTATTCAAGATGCAAATGACAGGCTCACTACCCAATTGAAATCATTTTCATCCAGAGCCAAATAACACACTTTAGTCTTCTTGGCATGAAGCAGTGAGCTATTAAAAATGGGAAGGAAATACAGCCAGGCTACTCCGTTCCTAGCTTCAGGCCTTCTTCATCAATATTTTACTTAGAGAGCCACAGCTCCATGTTAATGTGAGTCTGGTAACCAGCCGGACAGCAGCTTTGCCTGTGCCAAATGCACCGTGGCACCTGTTGGAGCTGGGACCGGCTGCAGCCCCACAGATGAGCAAAGTGGGGTTCCTCCACCTCGAGGTCCCAAAACCAGCCCTGAACAGCAGTCCCAGTGCTACTGGTTGCATGGCAGCCCAGGATTCCAAAGGGCTGTCCCCGCTGGTGCTTCCCAGCGAAGGGGAACCAGGAGCACTGGGGCCAGAGCAGTGCCGGGCTCAACAGAGGATGCTCACAGGGGGATGCTCATCATGGGATGCTCACAGGGGGATGCTCACAGGGGGATGCTCATGGGGAGATGGTTGTGGCAGGATGCTCATGGCAAGGTGTGGGCTCCTGGCCCTGCTCCCAGTCACTATGCCATGACTTGAACTTGCAAAATGCACCAGTGTCCCAGGCTCTGGGCATCAACAGATTACACCCAGTCCCTGAGTTTTGCTCCTGAGGATTACAGCCAGTGCCCTGCATGGCACAACAGGTCCATACCAACCTGCGGCTCGTTTTCTGCATGAGGGGAGAACCAAAGCAGCCGTGCAGGAGGGATGGAGCAAAGCCGGGGCAGGAGGGTCATCCCAGGGCTGGTGTCTCCCTGTAGAACAAAGCGCAGCGGCACCAGGACGGTGCAGGATCCTCTCTGCCAGTTTGCTGCCAGCTGCACCATGGGCTCTGGGTGCAGGAAAGGGAAGGCAGAAGTGAGATAGCAGGCTCTGTTACAATGGAAGAGGAGCGTGTTATTCGATCCAAGAGCTACAGGAGCAGAGATGAATAATGAGTCTACAGCACTTCCACTTGTTTTCCTCAATAGTCTGACTTGGCTTCTTTCCCTTAGATCCAATACTAACAAAACTGTATTTGAAATTCACCCAAGTGTACAGTAACCATGCCAATGTGTTAGCAACTTACTTCTGGCACACTGCTGGTAACATGCAATTACACCTGACACCATGCTATTTAGTGTATTTCATTCAAATTAAACAGTGTGCTTTAGCGTGTTTAAAGGCAATGTCTGCTTTAAGGCTCACAGAAGTGCACGGCGGGTACTTTCTGCCGAGAAATACACACATGTGCACGTGCACACACACATACACAAGCATCACCTCTGGCCAGGTTTGCAGGGCAGCAGAGCCCAGCCCAGCTGGCCGTGCCCTGGTGATGCTCCCACTGGGGCTGTGCTGGGACATCCCTGTGCTGTGACCTTTGCCACAGCCATCCTGTCCCAGCTGTGGCTTGGGTAACCCACAGGTAACCCACATTCTTACCAGGACACGGGTCTGGCATGGCACAGGGGCTGGTGGCCAGTGTCCCCACTGGCAGGGGTCTGGTGCCAAGGAGCTGCCTGGCCATGGGACAATGGGAGCAGAGGGGCGACGGTGAGTTGTGCCACCAACTGCTGCCTTTGCAGATGAGATGAGTAATCAAAACTCTTATTCTCTGCTCTGGTGCCAAGGATGGTAACGGGAATAGGCGGCAGCACATAACGAAGCCATTCACATGCTAATGACTGGGGGAACAGGAGGCGTTTTCTGAAGCCACTCTGCCTGGCCTGGCTGCTGCCTTGGGCTCCTTCCCGGTTGCTGTGCCTGTGCTGCAGACGGGCTGGCTGGGTTTGCAGCTGTGCTGGGGTATTCTCCTCCTCTGGTTAAGCCACAAGAGCACCCCGGGCTCTGCCCTGAAGCATTGTCCCTGTCCTGTCCCTGGGAAATGCAGTGCTTGGGAGGGTGACTCTGGCAAACAGCTGCAGGGTTAGGGATGAGGAGGGGGCTTTGCTGTGTCAGTTCCCCTGTCCCCAGATGCAGGGACCACAGAGCGGTGTCACCATGCCCTGCGAGTGCCAAGAGCCGGGAGCTTCAGCTGGCAGCAGCGGCTCTAGGTGCATGTGGCCACGTGGTCCCTCTTGTCCCTGAGATTGTCATTAGCGTCCCTGGCGCCCCAGCTGCTGGCCATGAGGCTCCTTGGTGTTATATATAGAAAGTTAACAAGGATCTGCAGGGCGATTGTGAAGTAATGAGAGCATTTAAGGGTTTATTTTATTGAAACATTTTAACGTTATATCTCCTGTTAGACCAGCAATTTCAATTTCAATACTTCAAGCTCTTTCTGCACTTGTCAGTGAATCTTAATGGGGGCAGAGCAGGGCTCAGCACTGGGTCCTGCACCTCACAGAGCAAAAAGGGGCTGTTAACTAGTGACTAATGCCATTAATGACACTTGCAACTCCCTTGCTTCCCACCGTTCTATCGTGCACAGAAACCGCACACCACCACCCACCCCCTCCAACCATATCCAGGGTGCCTGGTCCCTGTTGTCACCTTGGGTCCATGCCCAGACCAGCCACCATGTCACCGAGCACTGAGCTGCACTGTCTTCCCTTGCTCCCGCACACTTGATGCGCCTCTTGTTTCTGGCAGGTATATTGAATTGCTCTCCTGAACGCATATGAAGTGTATGAAATGTTATAGAACAATAAATACATTTAAAAGATGGGGATGCAGTATGTCAGTCAAGTAATTTCCCCTCAGTAAAAGGAGCTGGGAAAGGGAGCAGTGAAGTTGCTGCGATCCTATTTCAGACTTCATACAGTGTCTGCAATAACATCAGAGCAATCCAAAAAAGAAACAATACATAGTTTATGAGCACCTTAAGTGCCTGTTGTACCTGTATTTACTCCATTAAGTTGTGTCACATCGCATTTGAACCAGAGACTTCACGTCTCAGTCTGCTCACCATGCTGCGTGAGGCAGGAGAAATCCTCCCGGTGAGGGAAGGATCCTGCAGAGCTTCTCCCCACCATCGCGACTGCAGGGGAAACTGGGGTCCCCGCGCTGCAGCAGGCACTGTTTGTGGTGGGCAGAGTCTGTGGTGGGCAGAGTCTGTGGTGGGCAGCACTCAGGGCAGGCAGCATCTAGGGGGTGCAGCATCCATGGCGGACGGCATCCATCCTGTCTGATGCAGCCCCGGATAGGAGACGCAGCAGAGGGGCACAGGGAGCCAGAGCTGAGCCGGGGGAATGGCAGGGGTGTCCCATTGTGGGTGTTCATGGTGGATCCCTCCTGTGGGAATCAAGGGGAAGGGGAGCAGAGGGCGATGCCCGGGGGACACCCGCCCCCAGCTGCCAGGGGGTCTGCGCTGCCTATGGAGCTTGTCACAGCTCTGTTTGTTGTCACTATGATCTCCCCGGGACCGCAACTTTCCTCAGCTTAGCAGTTATCTTTTGAAATAAGCAGCACAATTAACAATACACTACAATATATGACTCATGAGCACAGCTTTACAGCATGACACGCTCCAGGTACCTGCTCCAAGCGGACCCTTTCTGCTCCAGTTCCACACACTGTTATGGATAATAGCTGCTTGCACTTAAAAAATACAGCAAGCACGTGTGAATGCTCTGAAGGGGATGGGTTGTCTCACCTTTAGTGCAGCTGGTGATACAGCGAGGCATGATTTATCAGTATAAGGCAGTGATCTGCATGTGATGGATAATAGTAGTTCATTATAAGTCTGAAGTAAAAATTAATTGAAGCACGTTGGAAAAGGTCACTAAACTTTATAGGACCAGTCAAAATATAGCAGAACAAAATAGGAAGATGATAAAAAATAAGTAAGCATTCTGAAAAAGATAGATATATAGGTAGATAGGCAGACAGATGATTAGATCACAGAAATGGGATTTTCCATCATAGAAATGGGATCTGCCATCCCCAAACTGGAACGTGCCAGCACCTCCCAGCTGGGACACTGCCACCTTCATGGGTGGCTGTCCCTGCGCTGGGATAGCCATGCCAGGGGACACAACACTGGTGCTGGAGCAACTGCTGTACAAAACTCTTTGGGGCTGTGGAGCTGGGAGGATGCGGGGTCACCCCGAGTCCCTCACTCTATGAGAGCACGCAATGGCCATGTCCCTGCATGCAGAGAGCAAAGCATCTTGTGTTCTCTGATGCAAACACACAAAGAAAATATTAATATTTAGGAATGCCATCAGTGGCGAATTCCAGCACTGGCTTGTAAGGAGCTAATGAAAGGATAACATTTGCTGCATTAATAATCTGTCGCATTTTTTTCTCTCAACTTTGGTGAGTTGTACTGGTGCAGGACAATAAAATTTTTATTTATGCCTTCTGTAAGCTGGTCTCTGACAGTGGGGAGAGAAGAATGATTTCCTGAAGGCTGCATGGCCTCCTCTCCCCATGAACCCTGCTAATATTAGACTGTCCAAACTGTAAGGCCCTGAAAATAGGAGCTGATTAATGGAAATGGAAGCAAAAAAGCAGCAGAGCTCTCCCCCAGCCGCAGACAGCCCGGTGAGCTCGCTGTGCTGTCCCTGTGCGATGGGCAAAGGGAGGTCCCACCGGGCAGCAGTGCCAGGGCTGGTGGCCAGGCAGTGAGCGGTGTCACCAGCCACACCGCGGTCCAGCACCGGCCACCTCTGGCTCACACACGGTTGTCCCTGTGGCCACTGTGGGTCAGAGCCTGGTACAGAGGGGATGTGCTCGTGAGCGCTGCCAAGGTGAAGGGGTGACCTTGACAATTTCTGTAGATGATCATTTCTAAATTTTAACAATAGGTGGAGGAGGAAAAAAGCACCATCTAATTAATGAAACCACACAGCGTGGCTCAGTACAAACTTTGGGGCTATTCTGTCTTTTTCTTTGGTGACTTCAGAAGAACACGAACCATCCAATTATCCAATCATTTCTACACCATCTGAGTAGCAGCTAAGAAAGGCGAAAGGGCAGCATATTCCAGAGAGCAGGACTAAAATGCCTTCATTTTCTCTAATATCTGTCTGTTTAATTACTGGAACAATTGTTTGAACATTTTAATATATTAATTTAGCAGGAGGATAATTGTATGATTACAAATTCACTTTGGCCGTGATAAACTGAAAAGCTGGAGCTTGCGCTAAAATGAAATAAAGAATTTGTAGGAAGGAAAAGAAAAGCATGTGCATTGTGTTCCCCTTCTCCCTCCCCAGCATGCAAAATGCTTCATTAATCGTGAGCCCATGTGTGTGCATCTCTGGGCAACTCCAAAAGGCCAGGAGGGCGCTGGGTGCTGGATTTGGGGTGCCTAGAAGGGGTGTGAAATCCCAGGACTAAAACAGGCAGCAACGGCACAAAAGCAAAGAGGGAATTTCTCGCTGAGCTTCTCAGAGGGAGTTTGATCCCAATGCTCCTGGTAAAGGGTCAGCTTCGAGTTTTTCCCAAAAAAGAGCCTTGCAAGCAGTGAAACATCTACACAAAGCACTGGTGTTTTGACATTTTACAAAGCATTTCAGCATTTGTTTGAAATAGTCCGTATTGATATTTGCTTAATTTCTAGAGAAAGTATGTAAACCGAGGTCAGCACCGAACCCTCGCCTTTTGAAACGGCTGAAGCAAAACATCTCTGTGAGCTGAACACTGGGGCTCTATATTTACTGAAAATGGGATTTTGATCTCAGTCCTATTTTGGATCAGCTGCAGTTTCAAGCCTCCTGCCCCAGTTGCTGGAGCCCCTGGCAGGGGTGGTCTCGGGGTGCAGCCCTCAGGGTGACCCCGAGGGTTCTTCTGCAGCAACAGCCTTGCCACCAGCAGCTGCACCCGCTTTGACCATGGTGGGTCCCACGATGCTTCGTGGCATCTGGCACCAGCTGTGGTGGTGGCCTGGAGACCCACTGGGACAAGTGTCCAGGGTCCCTGGGGACCTCCCTGACCCCAGCCAGTCCTGGGGAAGCCAGGGCCGGTGCATCTCCCTTGCACAGCTCAGCTGGCATTTCCGCAACCAACAGCAAGAGAGAAAATTGGTCTTTAACAGCTATTCATAGAAATGTCACCAAGTGTAAACACCGGGTAACCTTTGCTTCTCTCCCGGCTCCTCGGGGAGTGAGCAGCAAATTCAATAACAGCCAGCGGGTCCTCAACGATATCACCTCCCATTTTAAGTAAATTAGTATCAAATCCATCTGGCCTGGTGCCTCTGCTGGCCTTCAGATGGGGGCACCTCTGTACTCCAGGGCCATCAGCAGATGCGTACAGATCCCTCACATCCCAGTGCTGGTGTCCCTGCATGGTCCCAGCTGCCACCCCAGCTGCCACTGCACAAGGCTCTCCTGCCATTCCTGCCTGGGTGACAGTAACGGGGACGGGGTGCAGGCAGGTCCCTCTGCTAAAGGCCACAGGCACCCAGAGGAAGGGAGATATCTGGGGCTGACCAAGCTGTAACAGCCTGTCCCCACATCCCATGGGATGTGCTCGTCCCTCCTGCTCCCCCATCCCGTGGTGGCACTGCCTCCTGTGGCCTCGCAACGCAGTCCTGCCTGCTCCAGGCAGCGTTCCTCATGCTGATGTGATTTTCAATTATCAAAGCAGTCCCCAGTTTTCTGCCTTTGTCCGGTATCTTCCAAAGTATCTCATTCCAGACAACAATTATATAATCCATCCATGACAGGACGATCCGTCACACTCTAAATTAAGCATCTCAAATAAGGATTTATTAGAATTAATCAGACAATTAATGTATGGCTATTAAATAGAGTTTATTAAAATACATCTAAGTATATTAACTATTTAATAGGATGGATATTGGTTACGGAGTTGGCAACAGGCTTTCCATCCTCTCTCCCCCCTGAATGCGGAGAGGCAGAACCACAGGGGCAGGATCTACTCTGAACACTCCATGTCTCTGGCAGGGTAAGCAGGAATGAAAAAAGCCAGAACTAACAAGGGCTCAGCTCCCAGGGCAGGGGAGGTCTCTTTCTGCTGGAGGAGATCGCGGGATGCACAGGGGGTGCAAACCTCCATCCAGACAGTGAGTAGCCACCGCTGCTTACTGGATCACTGCGGGAATAACAGCGGCATCATTACTGCCCTGGGAGATAATGAGCAGCAGCGAGCAGACAGGGCAGGGAAAGCCACGCAGCACAGCCCTCGCAGTGCCACGGTCCATGGGACTCTCTGCAGCCAGGAATGATCCCCCCAGCCCTGGTGAGCCCCCACAGCTCCAGCTCTGTTTCTCTACAGCTGCATGTTCAACTGGCATTTCTTCCTTCCCTCTTCTGACCTCTCCTCTGAAGCATCTCTGGTTACCTCCAGTGCCATCACCAGCTCCTCTGGATCATCCCATTTACACTTCACACTTGTACAGCACTTTACATTTGCAAAGCAGACCTTAACTAATGAATCAGATGTTAATGATTCCTCAAAGGTGCAGCAGACCAGACAGCTATCAATCCTTGCCTCTCCCTTTGTATCTCCCCCACCTCCATAATTACATTCCAGCAGATTTTCCTCCTACTTTGCTCTGTTTTCCCTGTGGCCTCTGTTCTGGGGAAGGATGGCTCAGCAAGCATCCATCACCCCTGCGCTCTCATTACCCGTGCATAGTAAGCAGGGTTTGGCCGCTTTTACTGCTGGTACCTGCAGCCTGGGAGCACTGGGAGGCTCAGCAGCGAGCAGGAGCAGGCAGACCAACAGACATTTGTTTTAGTCTGAAAAAGCTGAATCTGTTCTTAGAAAAATGATGTGTCCCAGAGCCATCCCATGCCGCCCACCATTGCCTCGGCTGCCCAGGTGGGAGGGAGGTGGCATCTCCTGTGTGTCCGTGGGTGCAGGGCCCTGGCACTGGCGGGGCCATGGAGGGAGGGGAGGGTCCCACAGCAGCCCTGCCTGGAAAAGGACCTGGTACGGTGCCAGCAAATCCTGCAAAATGACACAATTCTCCAAAGCAGGACACAGAGGGACCAGGGGGAAACTGCTGCAGAGCACCCAGCCTTCGAGCCATCACCTTTCACAGACCCCACTCATGGGGCCCATGCCATCTCCAGAGACCCAGCACTGGTACAGGATTAGGCAAATCTCCTCTGATCAGGTGCAATGTGTGATTAATCTAACCTGTGGGGCTTTGCACTTCCATTTCCTAATGAAAAAAATAGGGAGGGGAGGAAGGAGGGGAAAGGGCAAAGCAAAAATACAGATCTTTATGATATGCAAAAATATTCCAAGACAATGCAAATTAAGCAATTTAGCCTCTCAGGCATTCCTCTGTGCACCATTATTAAAAGTTCCCAGTCTGGAATTGCAATTTCTAATCACAGGCAGGATCCGAGGCAGCTTGAGCAGGAGCCAGGGCCGAGCAGCCCTGGGGAGCGTGGGGCAGGATCGGGCCCTGCTGCACCCTTGTGATCGGCTTGAGCGGTCAGCAGCATTTTGCACACAGAAACGTCAAATGTTTAGTGCACGGGGTGCATGGGGGGGACACTGAGAAATTACTTGCATTTACTGATCTCCCACTGCCTGATGCCTTTAATCTGGGCAAACACGTTGTTTTGCTGCTGTTCGGAGAGGCAGGTCCTGGGAGGGGCACAGCGGGTCCTAGTTACCCCCACCCCTAAACTGGGAAGCAGGGGGCACTGGGGATGACAGGGGAGCATGGGGCACATGGAGGTTGATCAGCAGCTGCGAGGTATTCTGAAGAAGCATATGAAATACATAATTATAATTACAATAATAGCAACTCCACCAGCAACGCAGAAGTGATGAACTCACTTCAGCAGTGGTGATACAACTTGACAGGGCTTATCACAGGGAACGTTAGCTCCAATTAGCAATTAACTGTGCTGCAGCCACTGTGCTAAACATCCTGCAACCTGCCACTGGCTTGTGCTGGGAAAGCCTCTCCCCTCCCCACATTCCCTAGGGTGTTGAGGTGCATTCCCCTTCCCATTTTCTACGCCTGGAACAGTGCCCTGGTGCTGGGATGCTGTCACTTGTCCCACGCTGGCCCTTGCCTTGCAGGCAGCTGCCCAGCTCTGCCTGCACCGACCCCACTGCTGCCCTGGCTGCAGGCATGGAGTGCAGGGCCTGGAGCTGCCTCTCGTGTCCCACCTGCTGCAGAGCCACCAGAAATATCCTTGATCAGGGCAAAGAAACCCTGAAAAGAATGTGAACTGTGAAAAAAAATAGCCCCGAGCTCTAAGGAAAAAGGAGCCAAAGACATCCCACTTCAGAGCTCGTGGAAGAGCTCAGCAGAGAGAAAGCACTGAATAAGCTCTGTGACCTGAGCAACAGAAACAGGACAAAATTTCAGAGCAGAAAGCACCAAGTCCTGCGTGCAGGGCCCACGAATGACAAATGCTCGCCCTGAAGCTCACTGGCCAGGGGTGCTGAAGGGAGTGGGCGGTCTGGCTGGGCACTGAGTGGTGCTGCGGGGCTGGCACTGCGCCCAAAGGTGGGACAGCTCTGGGACAGCTCTGGGACAGCTCTGGTCCCACCCCGCCCCACCCCACATGACCTGACCGGCCCCACCCTCCTGGCCCCACCTCACCCTGCCAGCCCCACCCTGCCGGCCCCACCCCACCCCACCCCATGTTTCACGGCCATTTCCAGGCAGCCTGCTGCTTTCACATTCCAAACCCATTCCTCTGTTGATTAACACCAGATTCAGAAGAGTTTCCTCCCCATTTGTATTAATATCTTCACTTGCAAACTGTTTGGTGCAGAGAAATTCAATGGAGTTATGTGAAATAGTTTAAAGAGCAACTGGAAAGACGGCGTGAAAGGAAAGACAGAGGAAATGGCTTTTGTTTGGTCAAAAGAAGAGCTGGAGGGGAGAGGAGAGGCTGGGCAATGGAAAAGGCAGCTGAAGAAGCAAGTCGAGCACTTCAGCCTCCTACAGCAAGAGGTGAGGAGCCTGCATGAAGAATGGGAGACTGGGCTTTTGTGTTAGTGATAATGAGGCTTTTCCAAACAGGAAGGACAAACGTCTGTCAGTGCCTGGTCCTGCTGTGCCTTGTTATCAGGGCAAGTGGAGGAGCCACGCAGGTCTGGTCCTGATCCCCAGAGGTGGACCCTGAGCCCCTGAAAACCCCCACACGTTTGCACGGCTACCAGGAGGAGCTGGCTGGGAAATCCCACAGCTCAGCCCTGCCCTTGACCCTGTCCCTGCCCCTGCTCCTGTCCCTGTCCCCCAGCAGGACCAGCTGCACGTCCCAAGCAGCTCCTGCCCAGTGGTACCAAGGGGCTACCAGGGAGTCATTTCCCCATTACATAAGTGACTAACGATGTTAGACTAATTAATAAGCAATGGAAGTGTAAACAATTGTGTCAAAGGGAATTTAATTATTGGCAATATAATATGATTGTGATTAATACAATTAGATTCTCTAATTGCATTAGTAAAACAAAAAACTAGCTCCAGGTCACTAATTTGATTGAAATTTCCAGCTAAATGATCTCCAGTCCTTCTCACCTCCTTGTGAGGATAGGCCGTAGGCAGGACCCATTGGCACCTCCTGTCCTTTGGGACAAGGACCAGCAGCACCTCCAAAGCCCAGCCTCGGCCACTGCATGATGTGGCAGCCACCAAGTTTGTCCCAGCCCCCTGGCCCCATGGCAGGTACCTCAGCAGGTTGCTGCCACCTTTGGGACAGGTGGAGATGCCCTCTGATGCGCACATATTGCACCAGGAAGAAAAGTGCCATCCTAACATTTTCGATTGTGCAAGTAAGTACCAGAGAATGTTAAAAAACATCCCAGTGCTGGTTGTTTCTGCAGCAGCTGAGACAGCCCAGACTGTCCCAGCCATGTGCACAGTTCACGGAGCACAGCAGCTCAGCTGGCTGGGCAGCAGTTCCAATTACTCATGATGAAAATCTAATTATTGACTTTAATGGGAGCTGAATCCGGCCTGAAGAATCCAGAAACAATTATTCTGGGTTCCTGTTATATTAAACAGGAGCGATAGCATGGCTCCAATCCCCTGTCATTCAGAGATCAGAACTGAATAAAAGCTGCATAAAAACTTTGCCCATTGCATTTTGTTTTCTTCTAAATGCAGGACAGGAGGCAATGGCACTCAGCAGAGCTGGACTTGGCCCATGGTGCTGAGAGCACCAGCACGGGGCAGCCCAGTAACAGGAGTTCCTCCTCCCTGGGCTGGTCTGAACTTTTATTGTACTCAAAACAATAAAAAAGTGGAGCTCAGTAACATGCCACTTGTCCCATGTGCATGTTCGCCCCAGGAGAAAGTTCACAAGCAGAAGTGACAGCTTGCTGGGATAAGGACAGTCTTCCCATATCAGCCCATGAATTGTTAGAGTGTTATTTGAATTAATATGGAAAATACACATGTAAATTAAAAGTATGCTTAGGTACATGCAGGAATACCAGTCCCTGTGCATGTCAGTGACACTTTTGCCTGGGTTTGCAGGTATCGGGATGTGTTTCTTGGTGCTGTCCTGGTGCAGGAGCCCAGCGGGAGCATCACCCCATCTCAGGGGATACTCGGGGTGCTGGGGCTGCCGTGCTGCCCCGCTGCCAGCTTGGGAATGGGGGCTGCCTCCCTGTACCTTCCCAGGCATCAAGATATATCACTTCTGTAAGTGTGAGAGAATTGAGACAATTTTTTAAGATGTGTATTATCCACCTGCTAGACTGTGACGGCTCTTTGTGAGCTGTGACGCTTTATCGTATAAAAGCTGTATTTAGGATCTATTTTAAAATTCATATTTTCTACCACATAGAACATAACAGCTCCTTGGGAGCCAATTTAATGATTATCAGATAGATATGTTTTTAGAATTATTTCTTTAAGGTACACATTTATTTAGAGGCCATTTGAAAAACATGCATCCTGTGCCAGCTGCCCTGGCCCCCAGGGAGGTTTTGGGTGGGTCAGGGCAGTGCTGGGGGGCCATGGCCTCTCCCTGTCCCGATGATTCTCTGCCCAGTCTCTCGGGGATGCTCGGACCAGCAAGAGAAGACCCAAAGATTTACTTATCCCAATGCTTCATACTTTGTACTCTTCTTGCAAATTTTTTAAGGATTCTGGAGTATCTATATAATTTCCCAACACTTCACTGTGCAACGCTCCTGATAATTTGGACTAGCTACTTCCTCAGCTATTTTAATTTAATTAAACACCTTTGGATATGTCTTGCCTGAAGCCGTGTCTCATCCTGACCCCAGGTGCTGAGCTGTAGCCTCCCACCCTGACTGGGAACGTGTCCGGGTGTCCCCAGCTTTGGGGTCACCTCCTGCAACACAGGGACTCATCAAGTCCTGCGAGGGGAGGAACAACCTCACACTTGGTTTTTTGTGTTTTCTACCCAAAGTGCTGTCATTTCTGATGGGAACCCAGCTGAATATGAGCCTGCCTGTGCCCCACTGCTCTAGCCCCTCTCTGCCCCCAAAATCCCTCTTCAAATACTCACTCTTCATGTCTGACTTGTGTGATTAACATTTGCCAGAGTATCTGGAAATAATGATCCTGGTTTGCCGGTCTAATCCTGGCCATCTCTTCCCTTCTGGCACGGGGACATATTTGAAGCTGTGTTGTGTATTGGTTTTTTTTTTTAAACCCACATTCACATTAGAGTTTAGTAAATTCTCATTCCAATCTTAACGTAATGGGTTCTTAATTCCATTCTGGGCAATTAGCCTGAGCAAAGGGGTGGGCACCCGACTACCACGAGGCCGGGATTTGGTGGTTTGGTGGTTGTCTCCCCCCAGACCCCAGGGGCTGTTTTTGTTGCTGAAGTCGCAGTGGCCAAGGCAGCCCTGACATGGGTAGATTGCAAAAATTGGGAGAAAAGGAGCCACACGTTTCAGGGCTGGTGCCGCTGCTCAGGAGGCAGGTAGAAAACCAAATGAGAGGACCCACTTCAAAACGAAGGCAGAAAATCACTTTTGGGGACAAAATTTTCCTTTGTTTATAGCAAAAAAAAAAAAAAAAAAAGCAGATTTATGGGTTAATAAACATCTACAATTGGCCTCTGAAAAAATATACTCAGGTAGACAGGAATTATTCATTCAAATTAACTATAAATTAAGATCAGCCTAATTTACGTCCATTAAAATGGAAAAGCATATTATCTCCCATTCAAAGGAATTTGTATTTGATGCAAATAGAACAAATTCAAAACTTTAGAAATGTTCTCTGATTGTTCATTTGCATCGTTAACCAATGTAGAATGGGGCTGTGATTTAAAAATGGGAGAACAGAAGGAACAATAATTAGTTATGTAAATAATGTGGCATTCTTGTTTATAATTAGTTCAAGAATAAAATAAAATTCACGCATGTCACAGGACTAATTTTCGTATGCAAATTAACAATCAAAATTATAAACGGTAATAATGCAGTTTGGGAGAATGTGGCATTTTTAATTTATTAACCAAGGCATAAGCTCAAGCTGATTCCAGTTGATGCTGGAAGATTTCAAAGGTACCTCCGGGATGGGAAAATCATGCAAAAGAGAGAGAAAAATGAGAGAGAGGAGGAGAAACCCATGTGGCATCGACCTGTTGGAATTTCTCCTGGTGGGAGGAGGGTGCAGAACTCACCAAGGCTCTGGGAAGGATGTGACCTGCACATGTTTGGGTGCTGGGTTTCACCTGAGAATACTCATCTTTATCCAAAAACCTGGAGTGGTGCAGGAATGTTTTACAATTCTCTGAGTTTCCCATGGTCCATAACCACAGACAGAGTCTGTCCTTCTTCCCAGAGGAAAGCCGCGGCTGGGAATTCTTAAAAGAGTGAATCCTGTCTGTGACTGCTGACCTAAAGATACGTAAATACTTCCAGTTTTAGGTCAGTCTGACAAAGATAAGTGTGACTTGCAAAACACCTAATCATAGAGACTGACCTTGCATCTTTAGGCATGCTGAATCCCACACGATGAGTTGAGTCTTGCTCTAACACACATCTCAAGACAGTTGGATAAAGTGTCCTTTAGCTGAACGTTGCTCTTTATACGCTAAAATGATTATGTAATGCAATATGCAAATGTGTAACCAACTGGCTTCTTAGGACTGCCTCAAGTGTGATATGATTTTATATATAACGGCTGCACTTTTCTTGCTGGTGTGCTGGCTTTATTCCAGCATCCGGGCTTGCACAACTCTGCAATAAACAATATCTAGGCTCTCGGCTCATTTGTATGTGCACCAGGTGAAGAACCCTGGGTTTGGGACAACGACTGCACACCAGGAAAAAAAACAGATTTCCACCCGTTCCTGCTGCTCCCCAGCGCAGACCCTGCCATGAACCTTCGCCCCTGCAGATCCACACCAACAGCCTTCTGTTGAGTGTGAAACAGCTCATCCTTTCTGTCCCACTGCGGCCAAGGGGACACGAACATGACCCCAGGTCTCTCTGCCATCCATGTCCCTGGTGCCTCTGCCCAGGCTGTGGCAGAAGCTGCTGCTCCTGGGCCGGTGCCCCCTGCCCGTCCCCACCAACAGCTCTAACCGGGGGATCCTTCAGGACAAGCAGAGCTCTAGGAATGTAAGGGATTCTTTGGTATTAATTATTAATTATGGCTTATCTTGCTCCAGAGTGTGGAACAGGAGTCAGAATCTGCATCGGGGAGGACAGGACATCTCAGGGAACAGTAATTCTTAGGCTTCTCTCTTAAAATATGCTTTCCGCCGCAGCTCGACACTGGAGCTGGAATCTCTCAGCGGAGCAGTGGAGCCGAGATGAGCATGTTTTATAATAAAAGCAAGTGCTGCAACTTTAATTAAGGCTCCTCAGCCTGGTGCTGCTGCAGGCCTGCACGAGGGGATGGTAATGGCTGTGAGCAGGGTGGAGCGGGGGCCGAGCATCCCCCTACCACGGCCCGGCCAGCATCCCGCATCCCAGCAGGACAGACGGACTGTCCCTGTCACCACCCGGCTCTGCAGGAGTCCAGGTGCCATCCCCAAGGACAGCCCAGGAGCCCCAGCCCTCTCCAGCAGGCTGGACAACATCTTCCAAGAGACAACGAATATGCCTAAAATCCTTGCAGCAGAAACCTGAAATCCCATTTCTGAGCCTTGCAAACTGGGTTCCTGGAACCGAGCATTTGCAACTGTTTACTCACGTCACTTAGGCCCTTGGTTGCCAAACCACTGACTGAACCTTTCTGTCAATCCGACACTTTTAGGGTAATTTAACTTAATAATACCTTTGTCTGCACAAGCATTTCTATCTGAAGGGTTATTACCATAGGAGTTATTTTAGGTTGGTTAATGGTATGTAGTAGATTCTAAATTGACAGAGCAGCTATGCAGGCTGCTGTTCTAAGTGTTTACCTTTCAAATCTTTTCCTCACTTTACAAAACTTACTACCCTTACCTAAAAGTGCCGTCATAAATTATTAGCAATTTCCCCCCAGGTTCTCATGCATCATTAATTCTTTGTTTAGAAGAAAAAAAAAAAATCAAACTGTCCAGGTCTTTATCGTTATCACTTTGAGAAGAGTGTGAAATAGGCATTGGACCTGTTGGTTCTGTCAGATTTTTTTGACTTTTTGCAGTTGATATTTAACTCATCCTATCAGGGGGGTGGGGAGGGAGTGTGACAGGAAAAGGAGGAGCAGGAAAGAAGTCTCCTTGAAAGAAAGAAAAATCATTGTGGAAAAAACAATCAAAAATTGGGCAAGACAGCAGAGGAGCTCAGTCTCCCCACTCCTGAGCAATGGATTTTTAGCAAAATCTGAGCAGAAATGCAGCAACTCATGGCCCAGTGAGGCTGGTGCAGGTGCTGGCCCCTGGCACCCATGGCACAAGGGAGGGAAAATGAGCATTTTTTTTGAGCATCCTACATCCCCGCAAGCCATTCCCATCACTGCCGACAGTGCCCACTCGCCATCAAAGCCAGGGCTGGGGGGCTGGGTGGCTGGCACCCCTGCACGACATCTTGCACATCTGCACAGTGGCTGGCACATCTGCATGGTATCTGGCACATTTGTGTGGCAGCTGACACCCTGCACATCATCCAGCACATCTGCACAGTGGCTGGCACATCTGCATGACATCTGGCACATCCGCACAGCAGTTGGTGTCCCATGTGCAGCAGCTGGCACATCTGTATGGCACCTGGCACCTCTGCATGCTGCCTGGCACCATTGCATGGCATCTGGCACCTCTGCACAGTGCCTGGCAACTCTGCATGGCAGCTGGCACCTCTGCTCCGGGGCTGGCACGTTGCACGCATCCTGCTGCACGCTCCCCGTGCAGCCCCTTTCCCCCTCCCTAGAGCCCCGCACACTGCACAAACCTCCTGCCTTTCCCCTGCCCAAGTGTTATTTTCGGGTGACAGTCACATTAATGGCAGTGGGGAGGGCAGCCAGGGCTGTCCCTGCCCCAGGGCTGGCACTGTCTTGGCGCTGCCACCACGCCGTAACCTCTGCCGGGTCCCCTTGCCACCGCTCAGCTGCCCCTCGGGCCAGGTGACCTTGAGGTGGCTTTGCTCTTTGGCTCAGCTGCAGCCAGAAGATTAAATTCTGTTCCTGTCCTGGGAATTTGATGATAAAAAGTCCTTTCTAGACAGAATCCAGATAATGAACAGCTCCCTGGCTTCGCAGGGGAAGAGGGAGCATGGAGTTATTACTGCATTAGAAAATCTCCAAAGTGAACTAAATTCACCACAGAAGCCGAGAACCAGAATTCTTCTTCATTACAGCAAGGTAGTGCATTAAACATTATAAATAATGCTATGCTAATTGCCAGATGGGCAGCGTGGATGGCTGAGGGCCTTGCAGTGGGTGTGCTCATCCCGGAGCAGGAACCAGCTCAGGCACTCGCCCTCCTCAACATGTCCAGCGCTCTGCTCTGCTGGAGCCCCCAGCTGATGTGTTCAGTAGGAAAACATGCATCCCATGCACATCAAACCTACACACGTCACCGCATCACAGCGTGCACGGTGCTGCCTATCCACCCCATTAATGAAGCTGCGTGGAGAACGTGGTGACCTCAGTCAACTGTCCCCTTAAAGTCACCAAAACTGGGAACATGGTCCCTTGCCTTGTGTCACCGGGATGTCATTGGCCCGCTGCCCGGCAGTTCAGGGACAGCCACAGTGGGGACATAGGGGCAGGGAGGGGTTCACATGTACCCTGGGGCTGAGCCTGTGTCTAGGTATAAATACTGTGTTTTAATTACCCAAAACAAAAGGAAGGACAGGCCAAGACAGAGAACAGCTGCAATAAACAAAGCTGTGGCGTGTCTCTGCTGTTTGTCATAGGCGAATAGAGAAGTGGAACATATATCTGAGAAGGATTCGGGAGATCTGCTAATTAAAAAAGCCTCTGACTGCTGAAGACAGTGCTAATTCACAGAAAGTGTAAATCCCCCTGGACGGTGTTTAGGGCAACAAAGGATCTACACCTTGTGGAAAGTTATTCTGTTTACAAAGGGTGTGCTTAATCGGAATTTTTCAGAAGAGTTTGTTGAATGAAAATGGAATTGAGCCTCTGATGGAAAGTCTTTGGCTTTCCTCATCCTGCTTTCAATTAGTCAAGGCCGTAGCATCTCTCCAGCAGGCACAAGCTCACACTAACTTTCATTTCTTCTTTCCAGGGTGTCACACAGCCCAAGCCCTCTGCTACCATCATGTCACCATGGTCACTGCTGACAAACCCCTTGGACCGGGTCGATAGATTTTGCGTTCCTCTCACTGGTCCAAGGCTATCGTATGAAGTCAACATCTGACAGCGCTCGCCTGCTCTCCCTGAGGAATTGTTTTCGGGGAGATGGGCGTGATGCAGGAAGACACCTGCTGGTCCCATCGCCTTCCTTTGCCTTGATATGAAGCAGCAAGGATTGTTTAGGGCTGGCAGACACTTCCAGCACAAAGATGCTTTCTGACCTTCAAAAACATCATCATAAAATTGCCAGAAAACAATCCACCGGGCGAGCGGAGCCAAACCAGAAGCTGGAGGCTCACCCATCACAGTGTGCTGCAACAGGACAGCTCTGACAGCACCGAATAAAAGCAGAAATAGCAATTTCTCACTGAAGATCTCGCCTGACATCTCCCTGACCTGTAAGCAGCAGGGACTCTCTGCGTGCAGGTACAGCCTGTTTGTTGGCTGTTGCTTCGGCTGACACCGCTGATTAGAGCAGACAGGCCGGCAGCCGGGCACGGCGCTATGGCTGGGGATGGGGCTGCCGCCTCCTGACCCCAAACCCGGGTGCTATTGCCCTGCATCTGCAGCTAAATAAACCAAGTAAATCATCCTGGCAGATAGATAATTAAATAATTATCAGCCACTTAATAGCAAGGAGTGGGTGTTCAGAATTAGCATATTAGACAGTGTCTTTAAGGGCTAATTGTTGCATTACATCAGAGTTACTCATTCATTATTCTTGTCATTTCGGGTGATAATTTGCACTTTAGGAGACAGAGACAATTTTAGCAGGCAATTAGAGACATGTCAGGCTTGGCCTAGTGAGTTACTGTCACAATTATTGCATTTTTTCCGGTGTCCTCATTTGCAGGAGTGTATTTAAGGGCAGTCTAGTGATTTCATGGTTAGGCAAAACAGACACCAACACAAGGAGCGGCAGCTTGGATTGGAACAAAACCCGATTTTGTAGCTCTGGTATGGGGCTGCCGAGCTGAACTTGGCTGCAGTGCCAGCATGGGCTTGCTGGGGGGGGGGTGCTGCTGGTTCTGCACAGAAAAAGAAAACAAAAGACAAGAGATCATTCTTTAGCACCTTTGCTACCTGGAGCAGATCTCAGCTCAGTTTGCTGCAGGGGATAGGTGGGCTCTGCTCGGGCAGAAGATGGGGCGGGGGTCACATCCAGTGGGGTTTGGGTCACAGGTGCCCCCAGCAGCGAGAGAAGAGCACGGTAACGAACCCCAGTAATGTGCTCCCAGAAGCTTGGTGCCCATTTGCCACTTTGCACCTCTCAGTGAAACTCCATGAAATCATCACAGCCAGAACCACTGCAGATGGAAGTGCCCAGATCCATGATCGCACAGTAGGGGAGCAGAATCATAGAATCACAGAATCATTTTGATTGGAAGAGACCCTCAAGATCATCAAATCCAACCGTTAACCAAACTCTGGTACTACTCTATATCCCTGAGAACCTCATCTCAGTCTGTTCCGCCCCTCCAGGGATGGTGACTCCAGCACTGCCCTGGGCAGCCTGTTCCAATGCCCCACAGCCCTTTGGGGAAGAAATTGTTCCCCAGATCCAACCTCAACCTCCCCTGGAGCAACTTGAGGCCATTTCCTCTGCTCCTGGCGCTTGTTCCTGGGGAGCAGAGCCCGACCCCCCTGGCTCCAAGCTCCTCTCAGGCAGTTCAGAGATCAGAAGGTCTCCCCTCAGCTCCTGTTCTCCAGCTGAACCCCCCAGGTCCCTCAGCCCGGGACACTCTCAGCAAACTCCCAGGGGAAATAAGTTCCCCTGGAACGTGGCACGTCTGCATATCAAACAGATGCAAATTGTATCGCTGCTTTATCAGTTAGACTAAATAGAATGATGTGCCCTGTGATTTTGCAGAGCAACCGAGCCTGAGAATTATGACGAGGTTTAAATATTTCTTAAACTACAATTGAAGGGAAAAACTAGATCTGTAACAGATGCACCTTGGGATACATGCATTATAAGGGTATATACAGTCAAATAGAGTTAATTAAGCTAAAACCACAGTAAATCTGCCAGACCCATATTAACACTATAGTCAAAATTGTGGAAAATATAGTATTTTCTATAATAAATCCTGTTCTGTTACAGATTTATGTTGGCATCTGCATAGTTACCATAGTTTTACAATAATCATTGATCAATCAAAGTTTTATGACAAAACTATAATTTTACTGTGTTTCTTTCTTACTTAGTTTCCTAGTTTGCTTAATTCCCAGAATGCAATACAGTAAATCTTTTGATCTGAGATATTAAGTAGATAATAAGAATGCCATGTTAGATTTGCTTATATTTTAAACTGTCTTTACAAATGATTTATAATTAGGACCAAATCTAAGACAAAACATTATTAAAGTCAAAACCCTCCATAAATTACTAGAGTTTGCTTATGCCTGTAATAATTTATTAGGGTTTTACTACAGTATTTTCTCTGGTGATATCCAAAGCTTTATATGTCATAAATGGAAAATATGAGTTGGTAAACCATACAGAAAACAGGAATGATCCCCAGTGACCTGAGATGACAAACTCATACTCTGTTGTAACGTCAAAATCATTTTGCAGTGGAAATAAAATGGTACTGATAATGCAATTGTGCCAGACTCAAAATGCATCCTTCTTTTCTAAAATTAAATCTTTATTTCTATGTTTTTTTCTAAGTTATCCCATTTACAGCAGCAATATAACCTGTAGCTGGGCTGGTGGAGGGAAACGCTCGGTTTGTGTTTCCTGGCATCACACAGACAGATATCCCGGGGGATATTTGGGATCAGCCAGGCCTTGGGTGGGGAGCAGGGAGAGCACGGGGGCTTTGCTATGCCAGGCTTTGCTACGCTGGGCTTTGCTACAGGCCTTGCTATGCCAGGGTTTGCTAAACAGGGCTTTGTGACACAGCGCCTGGCATCTGCTGGTCCCTTCCCCCCCTGGCAGCCGGGCAGAGCCCTGTCCCCATGTCCCTGTGTCACCTCCCCAGCAGGACTGTGGCTCAGTGCCTGGGTCAGAGCTGTTGAGCCCACAGATGATTTTGAAGCCACTGTACATAAGGATGAAAACTGGCTGTGGTGGGAGATCTCAGCTCACTGCCTGGCTGCTGGAAATGCCAATAGGAGAGACCAAAGCGAGGAGTTCTCGTCTATTTCATTAAAAAACTCCATCCTCATCTTTCACAGCAAACTGTAAAGAACAGGAATGAAACCTGTGGTCTATTTAGTTGTCTGTTAAAATAGAGAAAAATAGAACAAAATAGAATAGAATAGATTAGAAAAATAAAATAAAAATAAAATAAAATAAAATAAAATAAAATAAAATAAAATAAAATAAAATAAAATAAAATAAAATAAAATAAAATAAAATAAAATAAAATAAAATAAAATAAAAACAGATAAGAAGACAAGAGATTGCAAAAGCTGCACTAGTGCATTGTTCTGGCCTTCTCTCAAGCTGCACTGTCTCTGCTCCTCCATCTGCGATACCATCAGCAGGCGCTGATTGAATTGCAGGTTTGTTATCAGTCTCTCACCATCCATCACCCACAGATAATCCTTTAGCTCCGACATCAGGCGGTGCTGATCTCTGTCCGACACCGGGTGCGATGAGCCGGGGATGCTCTTGCAGCCGCAGAGATTGTTTTAGGCAAATCACCTGCAGCTGTCCCGCTGTGGGAACCTCCCTTCCCATAGAGAACAGTACCAAAATTCAAAGATTTGGCCTGAAAGTGATTTGTATTCCTGAGAACAATAATTCGTACCTTGTCTTACATGTTTCATGAGGTGGCTGTATAAATTAAAGTCTGTTTGAGAACACTGCCTTAACCTGCAAAGCTAGGCTGCTCGATTTTGCCAAGATGTGGATGCTCAGAAAACCAATCCGAATTGGATGACAGTGCAAATGGAAAGTGGCTTAGTTAAGTTGTGTTAAACTCATTTGTGGACACTCATTCATAATTGAAATCCTGTTAATTAGGTTTAGTCCAACTCATGAGCACTTCAATTCTAAATAAAATTTTCACTGCAGGAGGGCATTTAATGAGGTTTAACTAATCCACTGCAAATTCACACTTTAAATTAATTCTAATTAAATTTCCTGAGCAACCCTGGCAAAGCAGGACCACACATAGTGGGTCTATGGTACCTGCAGGGCTCATGAGCCCAGGGTGCTGAACCCCCCCAGCACCCTGGGAGGTGCAGGACCCACTGACCCGGCACCGTCGCTGTGGGACATGCATGGGGGACGGCCAGGGGACATTCAGCTTCATTGCAACTGGAATATTTTGCAGTGACATTTTGTATAGGAAAATTTGAAAGTGACCCATGTAAAACGACCATATTACCAAAACATTGTCTTACATGATACAAGTGTTATCATTTACCTTTCACACTACTGTCCCCATGGAGTGTTGTGACTTTACCGAGGGAACAGTGATCAGTGCAAAGTGTTCCAGTATTCCCTGGCTGAAAGCACAAACCTCTGCTGAGTTTCAAAGTTTCACATTGCATGCCGGTAGAATTGTGACTATACTGGGGTGAGCACGCCCTGGATGCTCTCACAAGGTTCTGCCTACACTCCAGCAGCCGAATACACCACCACCGCAGCCAAAACCCCACGGCTACCTGGATGGAAACCCCTGGTCCACGGTGTGCCACATCCCCACCCCGCCATGCCTGGTCCCATCCCTGTGGGACCCACTGTGCCAAGGACCCTGTGTCATCCTGCTCCTGCACAACAGTCCCGTGTCCTTGTTCCTCACTGACAGGCCCTTTGATGCTGCTCTTGGTGCAGTGGCGCCCTCCTGGTCCTTGTCCTCTTGTAGGGAGGAGAGGGGAGAGGAGTCTACACTGCAATATATGCAGATTACACCATTAAATTTTTATATGAATTCAAGAAATTCAGTGTTGACTTCATGACGCAAATAGGTATGAAAATTCTGGTGAGCACGCTCATTGTTACAGAAATCAAATGGCTGAACAGCCACTAATGAGGCAGACAAGAAGCTTCACTCATCCTCTGAGGATTTGAAGGCAAGGAGAGAAGAAGGAGCACGTTACATTATTCATGCTGTCTTGTTTGAGTCTCAAATCATAGGAAGTCACAGCAAAGGGGGATTTGGGATGTGGCGGTGGACCTGCTCTGCTCAGGGAGGGAGACCTGAAAAGTCCTGTCACCTCATTGACAAGGGCTCGTTGCAAAGGTGGCTCTGGCGTGGCTGAGATCTCCCTTCTGTGGGGAGCCCACCCGGCCAGTGCAGGGGACGGGCTCCCTGGGACCCCCACCTTGTGACGTGCAGGGGGATGTGTTCTGCTGAAAGAGGCGCAGAACCCTATTTAGAGGGGGAACATAAATAAAATTTAAAAAAAGAAAAACATGGGAGAAAAATTGATCTGAGAAGGAGACATACAGGCAAGTGTTCCAGAAAGCAGGGATGAAGCACACAGTGTAACTGTTGACCAAGCACTCATGACTAATAAACAGATTCCCTGAGTACTTCTGCATTTTGTAATTATTACTTACCCATAAAAATCTCTTCTCCCTCCTGCCAACATTATCTTAGTAAACTTTATGAGCGCTCATGAGGTTAATGCAGAGCCATAAATCTGCGGCGGGTCGAAGGAGTAAGAGGAGAGGAAGTGTTCGTAAATCTGTTGGAATTGCTCCAGTTTGTTTGTTTAATAAAATACTGTTTCACAAAGAGGCGAGCAGGCTTCCAGTGGGCGGGAGGAGGCAAGGGGCTGTGCTCTGGCCATTCACACCTGTCCATCCATCTGTCCATCTGTCTGATGGACCATATTGCTTCCAATCGCAGCCTGCACTGCCCCAGCACTGTTTGCTCCAGCAGCATCCTTTGGGGGCTGTGTTCAGGATGTTAACGGATGCACCCTGGCCACCGCCACCCCCCGGGCCATCAGCACACATGCCTGTCCACACTGTCCCATGCTGTACCACCGACAGCCCTGGGGACATGTGGACCACAGTCTCGGCTCTCCCAGCATGGCCAGTGCAGGGTTAAACTCTCCCCGCTCCGCTCTCTGGGTCAGGGTATATTTGGTTGGATTTCACGCTGGAATTTGAAATCCATGGCTACAAGGAAACATTTATTTTCTTGCCCTTCAATGATCAAACAAGTGGCACTGAGGCACAAGAAAGCGGAGTTTCCATTAGCAGAGCTGTTTTCTTTCTGCTGTAAAATATCAAATATTTTGACATTTCCATCAGACTTTTCTTTGTATCAAAGCTTTAATGGCAGAATAATCTCGAGGCTTTTAGACTTCACAGGTTTTTATATTTCTGAGCACTCCCTACTTTATAAGGGGACACTTTTGAAGGTACATGTTATTCCTTTCTCAAAGACCAAAGAAAAGGTAATAGAAACAAGAGCCTGTGAAGGCTCCAGGAAGCAGTTGCGGGGGCTCAGCACTGGTCCGCTTGTGTCCCCAAGCCCGTGTCACTCCCCGCTCCCCACAACGCTCCCTCCCAGCTCTCCACCTCCCTGCCTGCTCTTTGACAGTTTGGACTCTTTTTCCTTGCCTGTTTATCGATGTGTTTAGTTCCTCCTTTTCCATTTGTTTTCTCTAGACAATCAATTTTTCATGCTGGATAGCTGAGGGTAATTAATTAACGATTCATAGAAATACAGCGGCTATAATATATAATTGGAGGATGGTTCATAACCTGTTGCGGAGGCAGTTATCAGGAATTCCAGAATAATTAAGAGATGCTTTTTAGCACATTTCAAAAGCCCTTGCAGAATCAAGTAGAAGGGTTAATTTATTTCTCTATAGAAGTTGGGACACACTTCAGTGGTGCAGGTAGCAGCAGCTCCCATCACCTTTGTGGTCCTGGGGGCCAGGGTTGGACCCCAGCCTGGTGGGTCCCTCCTCCTTCAATCTCAACCGAAAGGTCCCCCCTTCCCTGTCTCTGTCCCACATCCCAGAGGGCTCTGGGGTGGAGCTGGACCCAGGCACCTTGGTTTGGGTACAGCTCCAGCGTCTCACTGCCAGGCTGGTGTTTCACATGTGAAAAGCGACAATTAATATAAATAATGCGACCATTGCACTTAAGGTAATTTAACCTGTCTTTAGTTTTGTCATTTAGAAATCTGCAAAAATCAAAGAGCAGCTGCTAGGTTATTTTCAAGGGAGAATAATCAGATTTCCCTCCGATGTCGGGAGTGACGAGCAGGTCTGAGGGAGCAGTTTGGGAAAGTCTCCGATGATTTATTGAGCATTTTGCAGAGGATTCGTGCTCTGCCGGTGGCGATGGGGGACAGGGTGTCCCCAGGTTCTGTGTCTTGTGGGGGACCCTGTGGTTGATCCACAAAACAATTGTTTCCATCAGGAGCATCCTACAGTAAAGCAGATACCAGACTGTCCAAGGTGCCATTTTGAAGCTTTCCAAGTGTGATACTCCAGTAATTATAGAGAGATTAAACAAAGACAGCTCTCAGCAGGGGGGAATTACAGGTAAGAAGGATCCTGACAAGCTAATGACAACAAAGAGTGGCCCAAAGAGAGTTATTCAAGATTAATAACTTTGTTATCAGAGGCATTTCGGCCATACTTAAAGGCACACATAAATACACTTGGAAGCTTCCAGATGGCCACGCCAAGAGCCAAATTCATCACACCAGTATTTGTTTTGTCAGTGTGTTCCAACCATGAACCAGGCAGCAAAGTACCCGGGGCGGGGGGTGAGGTTTGCACCCACCCCAGCAAAAATGGAGCCAGCAGCGAAACCCTCCCTGTTTCCCCATCCTTACCGCAGCCAGTGTTTGCTCCGCACATCTCCCCCACCTGAGGTGATTAGATTTTTAAATCTCCTTTTTTTTTTTAGTACCACAGGGTGTTAAAACCAGTCTTGCTATTAGGGGCTAGACATATTCAGAGCCTTAATGATAGATTAAATACCAAATACCTTAACATTTGAAAAATGACATTTATTATACAGAGTTGTAAATAGAGAAAAAAAAATGACAATAGAACACAGTGTAGATCTTACATAAACTGCACCAGTTCTGTGTAATGACTATGATAATGTCAGTGCTAACAAGCAGATAATTGGCATCACTGAGATAATTTTTGGCACCTTATGCAGAGGGGAAAGTGTTCTGCATAATTATTTTACCTAGGAATATTCTTCATTTAACAGGTCTATTTGCATAACGGTTGGAACTTTTTAAGCTATAAAGGGTGTTTAATATGTTGATTTGTTTTATCCACAAAACAATTGTTTATTTGTGAGAACTGGCACCTGAGGACTTTAGTAATTAAGCCACAGTGACCCAGTTGGAAGCAACATCCTTTTATTGGATTTACGGGTCCAGGCGGAGGCAGGATTAGCCGACCACTCACAAACACCTAACAGGCTTTTATAGACGTTATAAAACTGAGTCATTCCCTGTAGTAAAACTTTATTTCTTTAACTTTTACAAAGTTGATAACTTCAGTATTTCACCACTCCTGGCAGGCACCTCCACAGGGGCTGCGTGTCCCTCAGGCACCCTGGCACGGTGGCATGAAGGTCCCCACCTCCCCGGAGGTGACACAACCGCAGGAAATTCTCCGCAGGTTCTCAGCCCCAGCAGCTGCAGATCACACACATCCCTGCCTTGCAGTTCAGCAGGGGCAGGGGATGAAAAGGATGCACAGTGTGACACATGTGAGTGGCGCTTGTGTAGGAACCATGACTGGATCAACACGTACTGGGGGAGGGTTACCAACATGTACCACGTCAGGGTTACCAGCACATTAGAGTGTGGAGATCAGGGCATTTTTCAGCCCAAGCACGGTCCTGACAGGTTGGGCTGGTGATCCTCTCGCTGTCTGGACTCTGGCCCTGCAAGCGTGTGTCAGGGTGTCCAGAAACAGAGAAGATGCTGGACACCAACCTTGGACCTCCATGGTGAGCAGATACCTGGCCAGGGCCCAGGTGCTGGATGGTGCTTTCTCTCTCTAAGGCTCTAAGCAACACACATTTGTCTTCCTTTGCCACCCTGACTCCAGGGAACCTCACGTCATCACTGCCAGACCCTGCGCTATACATCAGGGTGGTGTTTGTCCCACCTCAAGCACATTTCCAAAGCAGTGAATGAACTCTGGCTTCAGCTGGCTGTTCCAGACCAAAACCTCAGTGTGTTCATGCCCCCCAGCATGATTCATTGCAGCTTGGAGGCTCAAAGTCCACACTGGGAAAGTTCAAATTCCCCACAGGTTACACTTTGATGCTTCCTTGGCTTCTCCATCTCTGTTTCTGAATCTGTTGGCAAACAATCCCTGCAGCTAGGAAAGCACCAGACATTGTCTGACGGACACTTTACATCCAGCAAAGCGTTCTTGACACTTTGAGGGACGGGACCGTCACTTGAGAAGCTACAATTGTCTGAAATCCCTGAGCAGGCACTCAGAGCTCCCAACATCACGCTCCTTTCAGCCTTGTGCCTTGTGCAGCCATCGCTTAAAAAGAAAACCCTCAGGGAACATAATTGCAAGCAAGAACTTTGCCAGAAACCAGCAAGTCAATAAAGAGAACCTTTTCAACTCCGGTTTTATGAAAAACACATCCAGTCTTTTAGATCCTACATCAACAAGGCCAAGAAGAATTGTTAGTAAATCATTACTACGGCTTTGATTCTGCAAGGTCTTGTGTATCCCAAAGTTTCAACCCATGAGAACTCCTATTGACTACCAAATTAATCATGTGCTTAAGTACCTCACTGAACAAGAGCCCTAGAAATGATTTGCCAACAGCCTCATCTCAAAGCAGCTCTGCACTCTGCTGCAGCAGAATCATACAAACACATGCAATGGTTGGATTCAGGAGCTGGAAACATGAGTCCCATTCCCCAGGGCCATACCCCAACCCCCGGCTCATACAGCAGCTCTTCCCCAGTGATGGCTAGGGTAGGGCTGAAGAGCTCAGCACCAGCACCCACCTCAATGTCCCTTTGCAGCAGATCGCAGCTCACCAGCCAAAGGGGTGACCTATGTTTTGTTCTATGTAGCTATGATATTGCTACTTAATTTAATTTCTGTTAGTTTTTCTGTTACACTATCGAGCAAACCATGCTTGAGCAGAGCAGCAGAACAACCGGCATGCTCAGGGTGCACGTCGGGTGTGCCCCCACCTCGCAGGACCAGCCTCTGCTCCTCCTGCAGCCACGCTGCTTTGGGAAGCAACGCTTCCAGGCCCAGCTGAAATATGTGTTAAATATGAGCAAGTTAGAGCCTTATCACCACACCGTAACTCCACGTTGTGCAGCATGTTTCGCTGAACATGTCTGCATCAAGCCCAGCTCCTTATTGAACGGCAAACCCTTTCTGGCAGGGACACTGAGCTTTGCAGTGGCGATTTCCATCAGTGAGCATCAATATTGGCACCTCAGGGCTGGCGAGCGCTCGGATGGAGCTGTTACAGCTGGGGTCAGGCAGCTCTGGCGCAGGTGTGGCAGGAGGGGTGAGAGCTGCAGGTGCCGTGCTCTGAGCACTGCTGCATGGCCCTGGGGACTCCTTGGTCATGTCACTTAACGTCTCTGCATCTCAGGTCTCCACTGGCAGTGGTGCCGTGTTGCTCCCCATGCAGCCCAGCTCTGAGCAGAGGCTCAAGGAGCCTCTCGGAGCCCAGCAGAAGCCCCTGCTCAGTGTTGCCCTGGCCACACGATCACCTGGAGCATTGCGATGGTGCAGCTGGTAGGGGACGGGGGTCTGCCCTTCAAACGCCTCTCCTTGTGGCCTTTCATCTGCCCCACTTCAGGGAAAACTGTTAAATTTGCTAAAAGTTTTAACTGTTCTCTGAACCTGCAGACATCATTTTTCCTGTGAGAAAGTTGTGTAACTAATTTTGTTATTTTTGTACTTGTCTACATATGTGTATGTGTGTAGGTGCCTGCACATTTGTCTCTGCTCATCTGCAAACCTATGGGCCTGTGACTTTCTGCTCAGTTAACTTTTTGGAGATTAAATTCCATTTCTTCCCAAACAAGGCTGTTTATTTAGCAAATAAAGGTCTGTAACGTTCTTGCACATGAGACATTTAGCTCCTGACTTTGTTTTGACGAGGTTTCCCCAGCCTTCATTCTGGTATATCTGCTGGAAGGAATAGCCTGTACCAGGGCGATGGACTTGAGTCCATCCATCACACATTCCTTCTTTCACGGTCCTCTCAGTGGCCTCAAATGTTCTGCAAAACGTTTCACTCTCTGCTGTTTTATGAACTTTATGTGTGACCTTGCCATTTTTCAGCTCTGACCTGGAGCTTCTAGAGCCTTGAGCCACCCTCACTCTTGCTGGCACAGGAGCTCCGGCAGCGAGCCAGCACAAACCTCGGGCATTGACGACAGCCCAGTCCATCTGCTGTGTTAAAAAATCCTAAATGCCTGCCTTAAATCACTGCCCTCACCCGGGCAGAGAGGGGTGTCCAGCCTTCTCAGGGATTAGCAGGTGATAGCTGGAAGTCGCCCTGCTCTTACTCATCGAAGGACCATAATTACTGCATCCCGTTCCGCCCACAAGTTCTGTACCACTTTTTTTTATGACTCCACCAGGCCATCTGTCTCGGGGATGGAGACCGCACTCACTCCTGTTGGATTTTTCTCCTTTCCAATTCCCAAGTCAGCTCTAGTTCAGTGGGTAGATTTATTACTCCTCCTCCGTGCTCCCTGGCTCTGTGCCATGGCAGGGAAATAGCAGCTCAGGCAATATTCTTAATAGGAGAGACGCGGTCCTGTGCTGACAGCCGTCAGCGTCGGGCGTCCAAGCTCGCGGTCCCTGATGGGCCCCAGCACGCGGGAAGGGGGTCGGCACCCCAGGGATGCTCCTCGGCACTGTGCAGGGGAGGTTTGGTTTTACAGATGTTGATCAGAACGAAATCTCTGCTCCCCGCCCTTGTGAGACTCTCAGGGGTTGTCACAGCTCTGTCAAAATACAGCAAGAAGGGCTTCAAATTCCCCTTTCTGCTCGAGGATGCCGTGGCAGCATTTTGTGTGTGAGAGAGAGAGGGGAAACAGGAGCTCAGCACCGAGCGTGCACACACCGGCTCCGCAGCACTGCCCACAGCGTGGCAGGGATGGTGACGAGAGGCACGTCCCCCAGTTAGCATCATAGGATGGAGCCCTGGTCCCCGTCCCCAGCTCCGGAGGGACAGCGGGAAGGTCTCAGCACCGGCAAGGGATGGAGCCTTGTGGAAAGAAATCAGAAAGCCCAGGGAGCTCAGCCTGGTTTGGACAAGGGGGAGATGGTCACACCTTGCAAGCTCCCACGGGTGCCTGCGTCTGCCACGGCACCGAGCACAGCCTGCCTGCGCGGGCAGGACGGGTAGGGGCACCTTGCGCAGGCTCCGTACACGGAAATTGTGGGTCTGGCTGTTTCGCTTGTTCAGCTGATGGAGCCCATCTTGATTCAAGATGCTGAGGACATTATTGATCTAAACAAGTTGTCAGTGAAGGAAAAGTTGTAATTGCTGCTGTAGTTGCATTGTAACACACCAGCCCCGAAGGGAAATTAAAGTTTGTAGCTAATAGGGTTGTATGATCCTTCAACCTTTGATGTATTGAATCTCGAGCCGCCCGTGGAATACTGATTTGATGCACAAAGGATCATTTTTAACAGCAGCTGTACCTTCAGTTTCCTCCGATCCAACTCTCCCTTCGATCCCGCCGTGCGGTGTGTGCAGCGGGGATGCGGCAAGGGAGCGGCTCGTGGTGCACGGGGCAGCATCGGTCTGCTGAGCCGGCACCGCCCCCAGCCCTTGGGTCTCCTGTTTCAACTCCCACGTTACTGTGAGTCCCTGACTCTTGTTGTATGAATAAAACAAGCAGGAATGATGTCCAGGACAAGGCAGTCTTGCCTGTTTGCCTTTCTCTGTGTGTGTGTGTGTGTGTGTGTGTGTATGCTGTGAGAATTAGCCAGAAATGGCTCAACGTGGCTCCCTGCACGAAGGACTATTTCTTAGCTTTAGACTATAATAATTCTTCCAGTGCCTCAGGGAAGACAGGATCAGCATGCTGCATAGCTGATGCACAAGGGGGGAATACAGCCCTGGTGTCTAACAGCAAAGCGTGCCCATGCCCAGCTGGCAGCGTGCCAGAGCAGTATATTTTCCAGAGCACAGGCGAAACGGGCACCTCTGGCCATGGCGTGTGCAGGTGTCCTCATGTATGGGCTGTGTGGGCACAGGGCTGTGCATGCACGCACACGCACGCACACACACACACTCTCGCTCTCCTCAAATTTATGCTGGAGCTGGTGCTGCCCCATCCATTCAGAGAATATGAATTTTGCAGCAGGACCATCAGTTTCCTGAACTCAGCTTCCAGTAAGGGTGTAATGTCTCATCATCCCACCTGGCCGCGATTTCCTTAAAGAAGCAATTACTGATGTTTCTAGGATCAACTGCTTGCTCCCTCATTAATCACCTGCAATTATAAAATAGAAATCTGCTAAACAGCCGGTCCCCAAAGGTCACTAATCAGGGAAGCTAATAGCCCTCAGGTTTTTGCTGGGGAAGCCAGTGTGGCTGATGCCCGTGTTGGGGATGCAGCCCTGGGCTGGGCTTGGCATCCCCAGTGTGTACTGGAGCAGGGACAGGGCTGTGCTCCCCCAAACTTGCCCTGTCCCCATGGCCCTCCTGCTCCACAACCAGTGATGTGTGGCAATTTGCCTGCACCAAAACATCCTCATTCTGTGTTACAAAGACACTCTCCCTAATTACTTCGGTTAATTAGCACTTCACAGCCACCATGGGTTCCACAGAAGGAGCAGCCCACAGGACACGCTGCTGTCCCTGCCCAATGCCACCCGCCACCCCACGTCTCAGCCACGTCCCCGCCGTGGCAGAGGGGACCTCAGCTCTGCCACCACCCGGCGGGTCAGGGACGTGCCCCAGCTCCTAAATCCCTGCTGAGGACAGCAGGCAATTTAGACCTGAGTGCAGCAACTAATTAAATCAATATGAGATAATGAACAGCAATTAGAGGTCCAGCTAGGCACATCTTCTCTTGTAAATACTGTTTCTCTCCCAACGGGAAGCTCTTTTTTAATAATCTGTTTGTGTTTCATTTCCAGGAGCCGTAATTCCCCAAAGAAGCAATTTGGGAAAGTGATTTGTTTGTCTGTATAATTGCCAAAGCACTTAGTTAGACTTGTTTGTTTTTCTTAGCTCTTGCTACTCCCAGAAAGAAACAATGCAGGTATCTCTTGCTATTTTCACTTTTCTCTGTTTTTGTTTTTTTTTGTTTTGTTTTGTTTTTACATTGTGTGGTTTGGATATGGGGGGTGTCCCTCCTCTCCTGTGCTGGGAGCACTGGGATATTTCCAGCACTGCTTTCTCCTCCCTTCCTGCACTTTCTGTCCACTTTTGAAAGCCATGTAAACAACAATTTTTAATTCCAGGGACAAACCAGCAGGTTTTCTGGGGCTGCCAGCTCTCCTGGTGACATTCCCCAGGGCCAAGGAAGCAGCAGTAGCCCCAGGCACCTTTCACATCCCATCTTGGTCGGTAGGGCCACTGAGAAGCAAACACCACCCTGATTTTGTCCCACGTAGGTGCCCGAGGGTTTTGCACTGACCAGAGGCTTTGGGAAGGTCACACGCTGCTTTGGTATGATAATGGCTCCTGCAGCTTGCCACGTGAACACTCACCGCCATTCAGTCATATTAAATTGCAATAACCTTTCAAATTAAACCATGCACCTTGTTTATTAGCAGTTAAATGCTTCCCTGAGCCTCTGAGCTACGGCGGGACACAAGACGCTCGGTATACAATCCCATAATTGGATATCTATGGGTTGTTTAGTTTGCAGGCAATTAGATAGCAAACAGGTTATGGTCTGCGTACATATTAAATACGACTTCCAGCACTTCCTGCAGGGATTACTTATTATTTAATTCAGCTGCACTACAGGCTCTGCACTACGTCAGGCAATGGGGGCCCTGGCAGCCCCCACGCTCCGGCTGTCTGGGTCACCGCAGGTAGTGGGAGAAGGAGGAGGAGGAGGAGAAGGATGAGGAAGACGGGGATGGTGCCAAGGTCTCCCCTTGTGTTGGGTTATAACCCAGGTCAGGCCCCGGGTGGCCACGGGGCAAGGTGACCGTGGGTCCTGCATGCGGGGGGTGGGCAGTGTCACTGTCACTTTGCAGAGGAAAACTGGCGCCTGCTCATCCCTGCCTGCATGCGGGGCTGGGGAACCCCGAGCTACGCACTCTGCACCTGCGGGAGGGAAAGGGGCTGTGCTGCCAAAAATCACAGCGTGTGTTCGTCTGCTGTCTGAGCTGACTCCTCCAGGGCAAATCTTCGTACTGTCTCTCTGTTTAACATCTCCGAACCTGAAGCTGCACAGTGTTTTCCTTGCAGCTTTGAGAAGAGACAGGCATATTTTGACAAACTGAGATTATGTGAAATCATCTCTCCTAGAGTGAGCGGTTGCTGTATAGAACTTAATTATAAATTAATTAATAGCAGTAAATTTACAACCCAAGCTACAGGGAGAAGGAGGTAGGAAAGATGATTTGCAGGCGAAGGCAGCACGCCTGGAACACGCAAAGCCAAAAAAACAGTTGTTCTCCCAGCAGCAGCTCAGGCAGTGCCTGGAGCAGCGGCAAAATGGGTATTTATTTGCTCCATTGCAGCCACCCTGTTTATCCCATGTCCTGGCCCAGCAGAGGAGCCCACCATGTCCCCTGTGCGCTGGTCCCAGTCCCCAGGGATGGCTGCAGGGTGGGGACCGAATTTTAATTTCTGAGATATCACATTATGGCCACTTTAGGTCTGTCCACTCCAGGTTCTTCTGGAGCAAGGTGCTGGGTGCCAGCAAAAGGGGCAAGTGACAATTTTGCTTAATCACGCATCAGCCCAGAGAGATGTGTGTCACTTGTCCCCACTGGGCACAGGTGGCCATCGCTCTGTCTGTGTTGCTGGTGGAACCCAGGGAATGAATCCCCATCACAGTGTGTGCCACCCATGGATTTTAAAAGCGGTTGTTTTCTTGTCAAAACTTCCACAGTAGCTGTGTGGCAAAGACTTTTGCTTACAAAACAGTGCTGAGATTTCTCCAGGGAGGCAACGGATTCTGAATTTCTAAAGCTGCTTTCACCAGCACTCAAGCCTGAAAGAGGGGTTGAGATAAACATTTGCATTTTTATTTTGCTGCTCCAGTTCTCTAATGGAGCTTTACAAGCAGGAGGATGGTTCCTTTTGTGTACCCTGGGTGTCTGTTGGTGGGAAGTGTCAATCATTTATCAAATGTGGGATTTCGAGCCATCTTCAAACAGAGAAGTGGTTAACTGAGGTGGGGCTGGGCTGATCAGACACTCTCCTTCCCCATGTCCCTGTCACCGTTGCTCCCCTCGTGTGACCCCAAACCCTGTCCCCAGCCCCGCGCTGCTCTGTCCCACGGGCAGGGCTGGTGGCCGAGCCCAGGGTGGCAACATCAGCTCGGGGGGTTATTTAGAGAAACCAGCAAATCCTTCCAACACCAGATGTTTTCTGCAAAAGCGCTTTTACATCCACATCAAAACATCCCGCAGGGACTTTCTCATCTTGATGAATTTTTCAATGAAATAATCCAAGATCAAAACTGATCCGGTTTGACTTTCTTCACGCTCTTAAACATTTCAAAGATAGTAATGAATTATGGTATATTTCTTTTTTTTTTTCTTCTGTTTCATTATAATATTTTAACAGCTGTCAGATCGTGTCATTCTAATAAGGTTGTTTCAGTGTTTATGAATTGGAACATTTCTCCAGAATTTCCATTCTGGGAAATACAGAGTTCCATCTCTGCGAACCCACTCTGGGGGAGAGAGAAAAGATTTCAAACACTGAACCCCCCTCCTGGGAAGGCATCGTATTTTCCATACAGGTTAAAGTTAACACAAAGTTGAAATGTTCCCCATTTCCCCCCTAAATGTCATCCCACAATTTATTGAACATTCATTTTGGTATTGTGGGTGTCACAACTGAGGGTTTCACAATGCTGAATCCTGTCCCACCACAGATGACAAACCTGCTCTGAAAGATAAACCCCATCCCCTCGCTAAGTTCCCCACAAGCACATCTTTTAATTTGTGGTATCGATTCCTAAATGCATAGACCAGTGAGCTCTTTTCCTGAAAGTCGTTCTGTTCTGAACTCTTCACCTTTTCTGGAGAGAACGCCCGAGTTTTGTCAACTTTTAAAAATTCTCATTGCAACTCTTTTTTTTTGGTTACAGAACATCATAAATTAGCTGTCACCATTTTTTAAAGGTTACTGAATGTGTAAAATAATGTTTGCCTGATTCAGGAGTGCAATAGTTTATGCAATTATAAAATAGCACATCAAAAAAAGCCAGCTTTTCCCTCGCTACTTGCATAATTCATCACTCATCCTGTTGTCATGGGCAAGACCTCTCCTATCTTGCAAACAACAAAAAATTAAGTTTACATTCTCTTCTCTAATTAAAAATTTAAAAGTTTAAAGCAAGAGAGTTTGTAAACTGTACAACCATTAAAAAGCTGGAGACACAGCTTTAAAAGCTACAAACTCTAGTGACAGAAATAAACCACAATTTTCTGTTTCCACTCTCCAGGCGGGTGAGGTTGTGGGAGCAGCCGTGATGCAGAGAGCAAAGTGCAGAGCGGGGGGCGGCAGAGCTGGGGGGGACGGGGACACCGTGGGCAGCTGGGGATGGGGAGACCGTGGGCAGTGATGGGACCCCACTGAGCCCCTGGCACCACTCCCCAAAACCAGCTCTGGCAGGAAGGTGCAGGCGCTGGGGTGGTCTCTGATATGGATGTGGGCATGTATGCCTGTGTATTTCTGTATACAGAGACACTTGTCTATAAACATGCATGTATGTGTGTGTATATATATATTATTTATAAACACAGTTGCAGTTGAAGGAATCAGCAGTTTCAGGTACCTGGAATCTGCACCGGCACAGCTGGTGATGGAAGAGCCCTTATCATGCAGCTCAAACACAAACGTGGCTTCTCAATCCACCAACAGTCCGAGCCAACAGATGCCAAGGCCACCCCACTGTGCCAGGGATGCTGCAGTCAGCCCATCCCTGCACCTGGACTGATGCTGCAGAAGATGGAGCAGCTGTGGGGACATGAGGGACAGCAGCGCCGGCAGGTGGAGGACAGGATGGGAGAGGTTCCTCATTGTTGATGAAGATGAGGAGAAACCGCTGAGACAAACCCCACAGAACAAATAGAGGAAGTAACTGATGCTCATCGTGTGTTTTATGCAAAAACACACCCATAAATCAGGCTGAAATACTGTAATCCCAGAACTGAGGAGGCTGAATGGCTGTGGTTACCCTGCCATGCCCTGCGGTAGGACATAACCCCTGTCCCCCAGCTCCCCTGCTGCCACCCCGGGGTCTCCCCCAGCGCCCAGCTGGGGTCCCTGCAATGCCGAGCAGCAAAACGGGCCTTAAGGGACCCAACGAGGCTGCCTGGGAAGAGGCCACGTCGGCACTAGCGAGCCCCGTTGCCTAATGGGACTTATCAATTATTATCTCAGCCCATATTTCTTTGAGGGGTGATTGTTTCACAGAGCCTGACATCTCATATAGCTTTAAATTACTCACAACTGGGACGCCTTACAAGATAGCAGTAAAATCAGGAGAGGATTGGGCAATGTAATTATAGTATGGAAATGATGTTGATCGCTCAAGCAGGGAACAGACCTTGAGTCGAAGCCCCCTCCCCGCTCCCCCCTGCTCCTGCACCTGCCCAGGGAGCTGCTCGTTAGGGATCCGCAAACGAGCCAGTGCTGATGGCGGCACTGGGGAATGAGCAGGGTCCATGCATGGGGCTGGAGCAGGACCCGGGCATCGGCCAGAGACACGAGCAAAAGGAACATGGGGCTCTCGGTTACATGGGTGCAACTCGCCCTTAGGCTGAGGATTAGCAAAGCACAGCCTTAGCAAAGCCTTGGCAAGACGCACAGGGACGTCGCTCAGTGCCTTTGCCAAGGGGCAGCTCCCTTTGGAAACCAGTAGAGGAAAATTATGTTTTGTTTTGTTTTTTAAAAAAAAGGATTTTATATAAAAAAATTTGGCAGCGTTGAACTGGACATTTTCATATTCCAAGTCTGTGCCACCCTCTTGGGGATGGGGAACAGCCAGGCAGGAGCCTCGCTGGGCAGCGAGGACACGCTGACACGCACAGGGATCACAGAACCACAGTTTGGGTGAAGGGACCTCCAAAGGTCACCTTGTCCAATGCCAAGTCCAGGAGGGAGAGAGGAGGTTTAGGAATTAAGGCAGTTGAGGATTATGGATGTTTGTGCCTTTTTTCATTCCCTTCCAAGGATTTCTGCTCTCCCTGCTCCCCTTATGACAGAGACTCATGTTTTACAGCTGCTAATCACAAAGCCTTCACCTGAGACCACGCTCCCAATTACCATTCACCTTCTTTGGAGGCAGAATGAGCTCTCAAATAAGAAAACTCCACGTACCTGTCAGAAAATCACAGGTAGAGAATGAAAAGCTCACATAGCATCCTGCACAAACCAGACCAGCCTCCCTGCGCATCCGCAGAGTGGTTCCCAGGCTGAACCTGTGCCCTGGGCAGGGACCAACTGCTCTCAGTACCTGGTACCAGTATCAGCATTTTCCAGGATGCTGCTGGGAATGAGGGGACGATGTGTGCCTGGCTGGGTGTTTGCTGGTGACAAGCAGCAAGTCTGCAAGGAGGGAAATGGCTGTCCCTGAGGACAGTCACACCGCGGTGCCTGCGCCTTGGAGGCGGCGCCCGGCAGGAGGGCTGGGGCAGGGAGCAGCAGCCCGTGGGCACAGGTGACAGGACTATCAATTTGGTGGGTTTAAATGCCGGAGCAGGAATGCTGGTTGCAGAAGAGATGAACTGGAAAGGCAGAAATCATGACTTGCCCTTTTTTTTTCTTTTTTTTTTTAATTAAAAAGCCCTGCTTTCACTGACTCCTTAAAAGTTGATGCTCTGTCAGGCTTAACAAGCCGCTGTCAATCCATCCCCACCGTGCTGGGTGCCAGGAGGAGGGGAGGCAGCAAAGCCTGGGCACACACCGGGAGGGGCTGCAGTCACCCCTGGTTCCCCCACCACCTCAAACCGGGCTCTGCACCCTGACACCCCCAGTCCTGCAGCCACCTCTGCCCCCAGCATCCCCCTCTTGGCACCCAGCTGTGGGATCAGGAGAGGCTGGATGAGCCCCAGCTGGGTGGGCATCTCACCAGCCCCATGCAGCCCCTGCATCGCACCCAGCCCTGTGTCCCCACACAGACCACCTGGCTGAGCATGGACCAGAACCCTGTCCTTGCCCCAGGCTCTCCATGCAGAGACCCCTCCTCAGAACACAGGCTCTGCCACCGTAACACCCTGTCCCTGCCAGTACGGAGATGATCCCAGATAATGAGGTTAATTAATACATTCCTCCAAGCCCAGAGGCGCTGGAGAAGATGGGGATCAGCTTGCCCCACCAGCTGTAAGGCGTGCACCCGGGAACAGGGATTGTCCAAAGGTTACACGGATGTGCTTCAGGCCATGCCGGGACATAATAAATCATTGTTTATTAAAAGCCTTTTAAGAATGCCTGCAGAATAAAAGGAGGTGTGTGGCTCTCCCCAAGCTTCTCCCACCTCCAGTTCCTGCCCTGCGCTGGGAACCGAGCTGTGGGTGCTGACAGATCGCAGTTCTTGGCTCCGAGTCCCAGAAGCACCTTAAAATGCAGAGGAATGCTGGATGCTGGGGCCAGGCTGCCGGGAAGGCAGCAGAGAGATGGGCAGCAGAGCAGGGAGACAGGCAGTAATGCTGATGGGCCTCATAGGCCCACGGCAGAGAAGTCCCGATCTTGAAACACATCCAAAACAAGCATCACATTTGGTCTAAAATGATGTCACTGCCGATCATTAGTGTGGTAATTACAGTGAAAGCCTTTTGCAATTGTATCCTCCGAAGAGTCATTAATGCAACCCAACCGCACCAGTAAATGTCTCATTAGTCTTATTTCAGACTTATGTATTTTTCAGAGCTACAGAATCCTAATAGTCTTTTCCCTCCAATAACATTAATATCTGCTCCCTGCTCCAGCCTTGCTCACAATGGGCCCTTCTCCTCGGGCTCCTGGCACTCTGCTCAGAGGACACGTTTCCAGCAGAAGACGGGTACCGAGAGCCGCCAAGCAAGGGGATGGGGACTGGATCCTGGTCCCTGGTCACTGCAGAGGCTCAGGAAGCTGCTCCCACTCCTTGTTTGCAGCAAACCTCATCTGGATGGAAATCTGGGGGAGGTGAAAAGGCAGCGAAATGCATGCACACAAATCATGTACCTCGGGACCTCCTGGAGTCCAATGTCAACAGCCAGCGGTGCACAAGATACCTGCGGGGATGGCTACAGGGGAAGCAGGGTCAGATGCTGCTCCACCTTTCCACTGACTTTATTTTGGGGAGAAGGGGGAACCCAAGCTGTATTTGCAGAAGACTTCTGCACAAGACCTCTGGGAGGAGATCAGAAACCAAAACCTTGTTGACAAATTGAAGGCCTGGCCTAAAATAAAGCAGAGCAAAACTCAGCAAAGACAACTGCAAGCGGTGCAGCTCAGCAGGGACGTCCAGCTGCACAAACACGGTCGAGCAGGCAGGCGCTGCCACGTTAGGACCTGAGTCAGAAGACAAAGCTCCTGCTGCCACATCAGCAAACATGCTGCCTGCACAGCTCGGGAAGGGACTCACCCATCCTTGCACAAACTGCACCTCTCTGGGATGGAGCATGTGGCTTTTGCACAAAAAAAAGCCTGTTACAGAGATTAAGGAGTGATCTGGGCCAGGGTCAGGCTCTGATAGTGGTCCTGTCATGTCTGAATGTCCAAAAGAGACTTTGACGTGGAGACAGAGAGGGGATGAAGCTGCTTCCCAGCAAACCTAAGACAAAGAGTGGTGGTACTTGTGGACCCCAGGCCCTAGGATGCTGCACGCCTGCCATGAGCACCCAGCAGGGACAGTGAGGTGGGTGCCCAGGAAAGCCCAGCCTGGCCAGCTGTCCTTGGCTTCTGGTCCCAGGAGGACACCCTGGGTGGGAGCTCCACAAAACAAAGCCTAGAAAATCCACCTGGTTGTGTCCTCAACCGCTGTGAGCTGGAGCTGCTCCCCGGGATGCGTCTCAGTCCCACACCCCCTCCCTGCACATCATGTGTAGCTGTTCCTCATGCAGCCAACTCCTTTAATCAGAGAAGAAAAACCCTCAGAACACAAGATTCAAATCCACCAGGAAAGGTGACAGATTCTCCTATTCTTCAAAGAGGCTCTTTAAATATTAAAAATAGCATTGTTGTTTTAGCAACATTAATTTAAATGATGCACACATGACACATTTAATCACCTGTGCGTGCTCCAGACACCTCACTTCTCTGCGGTGACAAAAGCCAGGTAGGAGCTCTTTTTTTTCTAGTTTGTCCTATGACAGAAAAAAAGAGTGCGTCCACAGCACAGAGGAGGAGGAATTTCATTCCCAGCCTGCATGTGCACAAGGTGTGACAAGACATGACCAGGCGACAGCCCGTGGCGTGGAGCCACACAGCCCAAGAGCACCTCTTTGCTTTCTGAAGCTAGGCTTCCAGGCCAGCTTGTCTAAAAACTTGTTCCCGTAAGACAGGGCTTAAGTAGGTCAAACACAAAGAGCCAACCAAAAGCACACCCTGAATTTTCTACTAGTTCTTCCTGCAGCTTCCCATGCCAAATGCATTTCTGGACCATGAGAACAAGTGTGACTCAGGTATTGTAAGTTGAAGCTAAACACAGGCAGGAGTTAGGTTGGTGACCACCACCGTTTAGGAGGAGTTGTCTCTGGAAGATGTTACAAGGAGACACGCAGCTTTCTTCCAGCACTGCTGCCTTGCAGACTGCCTGTGTTTTGAACTAGAACAGCTTTTGCTTGCTCTCTGCTTCAAAGGGTCTTTGCAGAACCAGGGTGTCTCAGGTACCACCTGTAGAGCTGCCCACACAGCATCAGGGTTTATTCTCATCAACCTCTGAAGAGATGAAGAGCCAACCGTGATGCCTTGTTCACCAGCGTCCATCCTACGGCCTGCACCAAGCACACTCACTAGCCAGACAGAACACGCACACACCCGAGAGAGCTCCATTTACTTTTGAAGACCCAACTGAGGGCAAGGGGGGGAAGTATTTGACTATAAAATGATGGAATTCCTCTGCAACTTGACCTTCACTGATGATGGATGGCCTGTTTGCAAAGATCATCAGTTGAAAGCCTTCACTCTGATGCATCACCTGCAGCTGCAGTGTCTGGTCTGGAGGAGAAAACCTGATGTCCTTCCCCAGACCCTTGGGGTTGTGTGATACACGCAGGGAACAGGTCAGATTCTGGGGACCAAGATACTTGACCTCTATGAAGCGAATCCGAATTTCGTTTTGAGATCTGAGCTGTATATGAGTTCAGTGCAGGGGTTAGGCTGGTACTCAGGCTCTCATGTTGAAGTGTCCCAGTATGAAGTTGTGTATCTCATTAGGATTTACTTCAAACCAGACCCTGCACAAGAGCTGAGCATAGCTCCAAATAATTTGGCTCTCAAACCTGGCTGCTTGCCCGGCTTTGAGTCATATATTGCTGAAGGAATTGTTGTAATCTGCAAATTATTTTCTTGTATTAATTCATTCTGGTGAAATAAAACTATTGCTATCAGCCTAAAACTGGATATGCGGACAGTACTCTCTACTCTGTGTGACAGTGTGTAACAAGTGATGCAGGCTCAGGGGAAGATATTTTCGGACCCTCTGGGGTCAGAGCTGGCTCATTCTCAGCACACTGGGATGGGGCTGTGCAGGGCTCCAGCATTTCTGCATCTGTGGGACCCAGCAGGGTGGGCCAGGGCACGGGGACAAAAAGAACTTAAACAAACCCCCTTATACTTCCAGACAGCTCTGCTAGAGCTGGTCATTAAAGGAGCAAAGGTGCATTCTGCTTTGTCCCAGCTCCTGCCTCTCCAAGGCAGGGAGGTTTGGATTACGCATTCCGAGGTGTAACAGGGTCCACTGGTTTGGAACGAGCAGTCTGCCAAAACAGCCTTGGAAGGGGGAGCTGAGCAGGAGAGGGGGCTGAAGTCACCTTGGTGCTGGCTCTGGAAGCACAAAGAATATTAACAGCACTCTGGGGGGAAAACCAGCCATCTCCAGCAGGGATGATGGAGAAGGCAAACCCTGCTCCCCAAATACTCACTTGGATCCGATTTCCCTTTGCCAGTTGTACTTCTCAGTTGTCACTTTGGGAAGAAAAATCTGAGCATGGTAATTTTGATTTCTGGAGTCCTGCTCTTTGCATAACGTTTCAGAAGCACATTAGAATGGTACAAGCTGTTTTCAGAAGGGCTGGCTCCTGATCGCAGGGCTAAATAAACGTATCACTGCCTTGTCTCTGATGTCTGCCCAGCATCTCCAGGCACGAAGCACACTGTGTGGGCAAAAGGCTGGAAACCCAGCAGTGTCCCAGCAGAGCCCTGCGGTGCAGAGCCCCGCTTGAGTCCACTCTCCAGAGCCAGACACTCAGCAACAAGCAAACAACCCCTGGCCAGGGCCATTTCTCTGTAATTCAGGGAAAGCCTTTTCTGATTGCATGAAGAAACATGTGGTGATGCCGTCACTGGTGGAGTTTGGAGTGATAAAATCACTGCATCGTCCCAGGGAAACACCCGCACACAGGGAGCAGAGCATCCAGTGACTTCAGCTCAGCAAGGCCTTAGAGTTAAGCATTTGCTTGGGCTTTTATGAGAAAGTGCCTCTTGAAGAAGACACATCCTGCAGACTGGGTGAGCTGTGCACATGGACAGTGGGTACAAACTCCTGTTTGAGCTCTCTGGACTCAGAAGCCGCATCAGCTTTTTCTGTGTGTGTGTTTGGAATGGGACAGATAACAATGCTGAGCAGAGGGGGTTGATTTTTCTTGCTTGTTTGTTTCTTAACCCTGGAATTTTTCTTGTGATTTCAGAGTATTTTTTTTCTAAAATATCTAGTTAAAAAGACTGTGGCCTTTGTGTGCATGGAGGTTGTATAACCTCTTTGCTGTTCCATGTGTAAGTGCTTGAAGGAGTGTTTGTGCAGAGCTAAGCAAACAGATGAAAACATTTCTGTGTATATAAAAATTATTCAAACACAGATTTCAGTGTTACTATGTTTGCAACCTTTTACGATTTTCTTTGCACCTGTGTTCAAGCGCCGGAGCTCCACTGATCATGAAAGCAGATACTGTACTCAAATACATCCAACAAGTTTCACAGTCTACTCTTGATTGCGAAATTCAGAATGCAGGATTTGTCTGGGGTTGGTTTAGTTGTGTAGGTCTGCAGGATGAAAGCGATGCCAAGAGCAATGATAACCAGAGCCTGTGTCAGTTTTTGTGCATAAGCCATCAGCGTGGGCAAAGCATTCGAAGGACAATTCTGAGTAAGACACTTATTCAGAAATGTGAAGAAGATGGAATAAAAACCTCTTAATAGGGAATTTCTGTTGTGCATCCTTCCCTCAGCTCTGAGGAAGAAAGGCTGTGCTGACTACAGTGATGGTCACCAGCCTCCTGGTGCCTGATTGAAGGATTCTTGTGACACCATTCAAGGCACATCAGGCTTTCTCCAGCACTGGGGGACAGTGATTTTTGCCTCTCAAGCTGCCAGAGCCTAAAATATCTCTCTTATTCGGTGAGAAGCAATGGATGCCATTCACACCCATTATCGGTGTGCCATTCACAGTCCCTGCACCCACGGTCAATTGTTCCTTCCTCACACTCCACGAAGGGACCAACCGCACTGGACACCGGGATGTTGGAACTGCTGAGCCTCTGAAAAGCTGCAGCTTTGTACTGGGCTGAGATCACAGCAAATCTGGGTCTGCCCAGTACAAACCAGCACAGTCACTGGCCTGGAGGACTGGGCCACAGTGGGAAAGCCATAGCATGTGGCAGGGTGGGTCAAGGGGGTGAGAGGAACAGTTCACCATCACCCCTGAGCTAGAAGCACCAAGTGCTGTTTGCTCTGTGAGGGCATGTCTGCCCTTATTGAAGATAATTTTTGTACCCCTGACTGGAGGAAACCAAAGGGAACTCCAGGAATTCAGCCTGATTTGGCCAGAAACTCCTGAAGGCGCAACCGGGCACTGGGCAGAGCCCCCCTGTGCCCACGTCACCCAGCTCAGACACCTTCCCTGCACAATGTGGCCCTTTTCCTCCACAGGCCAGACGGTGAGCTTTGCAGAGGTGAACTAACCTGTCAAACACGGCACCGCAGCAAGCAGAAAACCGCCCCATCCCAGCCCCGCGGCCGTGGAGCTCCCTGGGACCCGCAAGCCTGCGCCCTCACCGGCTGCTAATGCTCCTCACACGCTGCCGCGTAAGTGATGGAGAAAAGTGTCAGGCTGGGGAAAAGACAGATCACGAGTATTTCTGGCCCTGACATTTTCCTCCAGATATCTGGATTTCCATATATTTGAAAACCTAATATAAACAACAGAGAGAAAATTTGCATTTCGGGCAGTGAGGAATGAAAAATGGAGGCGGCGTAATGTATTGCTGCTCGAGGAAGAGGAATGACAGTGGTAAAGTCGAGCACACACGACAGCACCCAATCGGCTTGTGGCAAACTCATTTCCTGGCAGAATATAGGGTTTCATCTGCTGGAACATTTAATAGGCATCAAAGAAAGATCACTTCCCTCCTCTCAGTGCAGATTGAGAGCCTTCGCTCTTGCTTTATTTTTGCCATTTTATTAAACCCTTTATATAGTTTTAATACAATATGTATGATCCTCCTGAAAACAAATAAATTCTTAGGCGCTTCCCAGATTCTAAGGATTTCTAATGGTTACATATGTTTTATTTATATTTTTAGAGAGACATTAAATATCTGATGTGTAAAAACATGCAACAACAACCAAAAAATCAACTCTAATTTATTGCTCCATACAGGGCAATGTTACGTTATGAAGTTAATTTGCAGATGTGGGGAGAGGCAGCCCAGGGAAGGGGCAGAGCATGCTCCTATCGCATCCAGGGTCATTGCCCGGGCTGAAAGCCCCAAAATGCCACCTCAGGGATTCTTAGTCATTGGGTTCATCCCCAGTTCCACTGACCAGCTCATCCCAGCCACCACCGCACACATGCCAGGGGACTGAGCAGAAGGAAGCTCTTGGGAAAAGAGCTTACGGCACTCTAAGGTGCAAAGGAGGCTGATGTGCAAGGCCAGCGGCGGGATAGAGCACCATGGGATGGCTTTAACCAGGCTTTTCTGTACCTCTTGAATTCCATTTCACAGTATCTACGGCTTCCCAAAGCCAGCAAGCCTGTGTGAGGGATGGGGGCGGAGCGGGGCACACAGGATGATTTCTGATGACAGTGTTCATCAGCGCGGGAACAGCAGAACAGATGAACAGCAGCCTTTTGCTCTGAGGTTCCCTTATTTAGGAACCAGAGGCATGCATCGGGAGGTTTTCAGAGGTTCATCAATTCTGATCAGGTTCCGTCTGGACATATGATCTCTCCAGCTCAGGCACATCCTTGGCAAACAGCTCCTGCCCCTGAACACACTGGCACACAAACACACCAGTACAGAGACACACGGGCACACAACCACATGATTACAGAGACACATGGGCACACAACCACACGGTTACAGAAACACAGGGGCACACAAACACACGGGCACACAACCACCAGCGTTGGCTGTGCTCAGGTGAGGGATGCCGGTGCTTGTGCAGAGGGAAACACGCCGCTGAAGAACTCATCACCTTGGATGTGGATCTGCCTGTCACGGTGCTAAGGTGTGCAGAGGGGTGTGGGGTGCCCTGTGCTCTCATTACCAGAACAACCTGGTGCATACCCCTTCCATCTGTCTCCTCCCTTCTTGATCCTTTCCAGTCTGAAGCCCAAACCCTGTTTGTTTACATTTGTTCTGCAGCCCCCAGCTGTGACAGCACAACAAGGATCCTGAGCACCCAGAACAGCTGAGATCTCACCACAGAAATCAGTTCACAGTGGAGATAAAGACAAGGGAGACCAAGTGTCTGTGGGTATCACCAGGAGGCATCACAAGGCTCTGGAACCACTGAAAATGGGGCCGAGCCTGCACTATGTGTAGTAAGAAAACATTAACTGTGTATTACAGATCTGTAACTCTGCTGCACCATAAACATCCTCACATCAAGAACACGATAGAGACTCTCGCAGCCTTTCTATCTTGGGCACTTCATAATTATTTTTAATACCATCAGAGTAATAAGACATCTGTGAATCCCCCCCCAAATTCCTCCTGAGGAGGCAGGGAGCTGCTGCCATCATCCCCACACTTCTGTGTGCCACAGATGGACCCACAGCCCACTCACACGCTGCCTTTCTGATGTATGGTTTGTGCTGAATACATTATTTTTGGTCTTGTGAGCACAGTGATGTGAAGTGACCTACTGGTTAAGGGTAACCTGCGTTAACAGAGCTGTAGTCATGTTGATTCAGAATATCTTTCATGTGTGTCCTTTAGAAAAATGTATTTGCAGACAAGACGGTCAGAGCTGGAGCGGCGGGTGCCTCCTAATGCGATGTGACACACGCTTGTACTTCTTGCAAATCGTTAGTCCAGACACAAAAGTGCAGCAACAGGAGCAAACGCTCCGTTAACCTCCAGGATGCTGGCCAGGCGCCTCGCACCACGGTCGTGCTGAGGCGGCAATGCTGGCTGTGAACAGGCTCACCCCACATCCCGCCCACACCCCTCTGTGCTCCCCAAGCTTCACATGTTCCACAGGGAGCTCTGAAAGGTCCAGAAAGGACAGATCCTGTATGCAAAGCCATGCTCAAAGCCAGGTGTCGGTTCTGAATTGGTATGAGGCTAGAGACCTGAGCTCGGCAATAAGAGAGTTCACAGCTTGCTGGCCAAAACAAAAATAACACAATCAGAAAACTTAGTTTGCTAGCTATCCAAAAATGAAAGTGATATGGGATGGAGCTGGGCTCAGCACCATCACCAATCTCTGCCTGCACCCCGACACCTGGACAGAGCCATACTCGGCCCCAGCACCCCAGCACTGGGACAGACCCAGGCCTGGTGCCTGCACCCCGACACTGGGACAGAGCTGTGCTCAGCACCGCGATCCCACTCGCTGCATCCCAGTGCCGCCGGGCTCAGCATTTGCTGTGGCTTATCAAGGCTGCAGAGCTACCGAGCAGTGTTTAGCTTTCCAGGTTTGTAGCTGGAATGATGATTCTCATCACCACTTGAATTTAATTTAAATGGTTTGCTTCTGCTTTCATTTTATTGGCACCCATTATATCCCCCTTGTACCTCTGGCATTTCCTTAATAGTCTTTTGACTCATCTGCTCTCAGGAGGAGAAACATTTTTTACAAGAACAATATGAAGTAACAGTTATAAAATCTGTAGCCTGGTGATAAATGTTAAAGACTCATATTCTTTTATTGGAAATTGCTGTCTTTCAAATGTTTAACAGATTTGTAAAAATAATTTCTCCAAAAGGTTACGGTTCTATTGAACTCCATTAGAGAGAGGCTGGGCTCTAAATCACGCGCCATGTCCCAGAGCCCGTGCATGGGGACACGCCAAAGTCATAACTTTCTCCCTCCGCACACAACATCGCTGGCTCCTCTCCAGCATCATTCCATCTCCAGGACACTTTCCTTGACCCCGGGTCCCTCCGCGCAGCCAAGGGGCTGCGTCTGCCGGAATCCAGGCGTGAAATGATGAAGGGACGGGGCTGCGCTGGCTGTGGCTGCGCTAGGATCTCAGATGTGAAATCGCCACTTTTTTCCCCCCCTTCTCCTCATCCTGGCCTGTCGCATGCCGGGCGGAAAAGATTGTATTTATCACCTGTCAGGGCTTGGCAGAACTGAGTTACGTGGAGCAGGACAGCATAAAATTATCATACACAAGCATGAAATTACAAAATCGCTCGGAACTGAACAACAAAATTATTTCATTTCTGAGGGAGGCCATTCCATTTTTTAGCTGTGACACCTCAACTGCCAAACTTTGAATTGAAATTGAGTGTGAGGTGCATGGAATATAGACAGCAATAACAAGCAAAGGCATGTAAACTAGCCATGCAAATACACTACATTAATGGCCCCAGAAACCTCCCACAGGAGATATGTAACTAAATAAATGTCACATGTCCCAATAACTCAACTTTTCTTATACATTGTGAAATGAATTATGCTGCAATCGGAGCACAGGCTGCTCCTGGTGAAGGGGTTCCCATTTGCCTGGCATCCTCCTGGACTGCAGAAGGGTTTTGCTTTTCCTCTCCCAGCGCTTGTTATCAGAAGTGGGTAAACACAGCAAACATTTGATCATCAGTTGGGCCTGACGCTGCAAGGGGGATGCAGCACAGCAGAATGTGGCTCCCTCAACGGCAATTTGGTGACAATACAGCATCCTCTGTGAGAACTTCCCACAGTTGCTCAGATGTGCAGGCATCAAGGAAGGAACGATGCTATCGCAGCTCACCCAGACTGTGAAATCCCAGCCCTGTGGAGCAGAGCTAACGTTCCTATCTCACTCGTAGAGCCCATTCTCAGGGCTGCTCTGTATGCACAGAAAGGCTTCGCAGCATCGCACAGGGTTTATTAGGCTGCTTATGCCAGACTAGCATCAGGCAGGGAGGTGACGGCAGCTCCCTTTCCGGTTAGTGTCCTTGCCAGGAGAGCTCGGCCAGTGAGCCCCCGGCCTGCCAGGGAACGGACACTGCCAGTAATTGTGGCAAGGAGTAAAAGAGCAGTTCCATTTTATTGCAACTAATAGCATCCCAATGACTGTAGGCAAGGCGGTCTCAGAGGAGCAATATTTTATAAACGCTATTTGTGTCAAAGCTTATTGTGTGTTTGTCTGACTTTCCCTGGGGACAGCAGCCTGGGGTGTAAATAACACAGCACCTTCCCCTCCCTGGCACGCTGCAGTGGTGCTGCCCCACAGCCGGGGTTTGGTGGGGCTGGGGGCTGCCCAGGCAGGCAGGGGAGTGGGCAGGAGTTGCCAGGCAGGGGGAGCAGGCAGCAAGTGGCTCCGGCAGGGAGGAGGTAGCGTGATCCATCACAGGGGATAGATTTGTCAGCTACCTCCGCAGCGCTGATGGGCTGCACAGGGTCTGAGCAGAGCAAACCAAATGAGATGTTAAATAAAATTAAAGACACAGTGAAACAGGAGCCTGGGATTGGGAGAGACACTGAGCTGCCTCCCACCAGCCTGGATCACCCACCCTGCAGGCACCACAGGCTTCTGCCCTGGTTTTTGCTGGTTGCTGCCTGCATCCCTGCCTGGCCGAGGCGATGCCCTGTACAGCCACAGGGTCCAGCACCCACAGAAGGCAGCTGGTGAGGCCTCAAAGGCTCTGGGTGTCAGGAGATCCTCACACCCTCCAAAAGGCAGGTGCGATGCTGGATCTCCTGCAGAGACCCCAGGGAGGCGGAAGCAGACAGGACACCACAGCAAGGCAAGGAGGGCTGGAGGCACCGGGGGTCCAGAGAGGCAAACCCGGCTGCTGAGGGGAGTCCAGCCAGAAGAGCTTATCCATCACTCCTTTTCCGTACAAGCCTTGACCTTGTTACATCCCCAGACCCCCAGCACTACCGCTCAAGCTTCAGGCAGCCTTGCAGAGTATGTGACCCTCACAACAGGTCCCTGCTCTAGTGACCCTGTGCCATGCCAAGCTGCTGCAGGGCAGGGCCAGGGCTTGTTGTACAGCAAACTGCATCCCATCCCCTGCCTTCTCCTGCAGTGCAGGTCTGTCTCTGCAGCCCTGGAAATGTCCCACACTTCGGCCCTGTTTGCCAGCAGCAAAGATGGGAAGCAGGAGAGTTTGTTGTTATTTTCAACAAAGAATATAACAAATCAGAGGAAGGAGACAAAGCCAGTCATCAGGACCACAGATTGGGAATACCCCTTGTCCTAGTGCTGGGGGAGATGCTGAGGCAAGGACACCCCAAGCCAGGAAAGTGTCCATGCCCAGGGCTGTGCCCACTCTCGGCTGGCACTGACCCTGAGCCCATGGGGGACATGCTGCCCATCCTGGTCCTGCCAACAGCTCCCAGTGCCCAGACACAGCCCAGAATCCAGGCAGTATGCATCCTGGGATTGAAACAGGCAGCTAAAGCAGCCTGAAATGCCACCCTGGAGATGGGGACAGGCACACTCCCACCCATCTCTCAGCATCCCAGCAGTAACACAGCTTACGGAGAGTGAGCTTTCACTGAGCTGAACATTGATCCTTTCAGAGAAACTTTTGATCTCAGCAGATTGATGTTTATTAGCCATTGTTCTTCTGCTCTGGTTGCTTTCAAAATATGAAGAAAGATTTTGTAAGGGTCAGAATTTCAAACTGGAGCCCAAGCAGCATTGGAAGGCAGCCTCGTGCAACAGGGAGTTTCAAGAGAACAGAGATTCCTGGTGATTTATGATGGAGGCAGCGAATCTGGCCTTTGCTTCTCCCAGGCAAGCCTTTGATGCTGCCCCTTTAATCCTTAGCCACCTGGTACTAATTATAACTGTAAGATAGTCTTTATATTTAATTAAAAACAAGTAAATGCTCCTCCATATAATGAGATGCCTCCGGCAATAGACCCTGTGTTCTCCCCCGCCAGGTTACACTCAGGTATCCATCCCCTCTCCTTTCCACCTGAATGTGATGTCGGAGCCTTGTTGAGGACCCAAGGGAGCATCCTCCAAGGCAGCACCAGTCCAACCTCCCCGAGCTCAGCAGGGCATCACCACAGCTTCTGACCAAGGGCCAGGGGCCCCATGAGAGCAGATGGCCATACAGATCATGGGGCTGAGTAGTAATTTCCCCTCCAGGCTGTTGGAAGTGGCTGCAGTTGCAACTTGTGCCATGGGACAGAGCATCACTCTGTTCTGTGATGGGGGAGACCGCAGAAAGGGGATGGAGGCGTGGTGAAGGGAAGATGGGGGCTGTAAATCCACTTTTGCATCCCTAAAAAAGGTCGGCTATGATCAGGCAGCTGGAGCGATGAGTGCCATGGCACCAAAAAGCAGGAGGAAATCTCCGTGTGGCTCCCGGCGCAGCAGACACCGAGCGATGCAGATCAGCAAACGCGGAGCCTGCTCTGCAAAACGGAAGGACAGGCTGGGAAATTATAATCAGTTTAAGTCAGTTCAACTTCAGTTCCCAGAAAAATATTGGAACAAATGATCAAACAAACTATTTATAAGCACCAAGAAGATAACAGGGTGAGTAGCAGCCAACATGGGTTTGTCAAGAACAAATCGTGGCAAACCGATCTAATTTTCATCTGCGACAGGGTAATAGGCCTTCTGGATAGAAAAGAAGCAGTAAATGTCACATCTTGACTTTAATAAGATTTTTGACACCGTCTTATATGACATTCTCACAAGCAAGCTCAGGAATCATAGTCTAGATGAAAATACTATTTGGTGAGCGTAAAACCAGTTGAAGAATTGCAGTCAGAGACTAGTCATCGATGGTTTGCTGTTGAAATGAAAAACTGTTGAATAAGTCCATCTTATATCCAGTGCTATTCAGTATTACTGGCCTATATAATGGAAAAAATATTATTAAATTTGGAATCTTTGAATGCATTAAAGGTCAGAATCAGAATGGCAAATGTCTTGAAAGATGCTAGAAATCATTTGAGAAAAACAGAAATTTATCTGGTGGATCCAGGTGCAAAGCCCCTGAAGTTCAATGTAATTTGGGAATTACTGGTGTGATAGGAAGAAAGGAAATTAGGTCAACAGTATCATGATACTGAAGGAAAAGCAAACAATTTGCAGGAACTTATAAAGGGAAATACACAATATGTGATGGTAAGGATGCAATAGTTCTCACCAACTCAGCAATGACAAGGAGCAGCTCAGAGACTGTTCCAGGTTTGGTAACACAGACAACAGGACAAAGTCCACAGGTGGGCAAGGAGAAGAAAATTGTAAGACTTTGCCTGAGTGAGGGGGTGGGTAAAAGGCTGCACAACTCGTGTCTTCCTGTTTGCATCCCCCATGATGGACATGGACATTTCTGGGCAGGGAAACACTGGGAATGGCTCCAGCAGCCCCGTGTGTGGGCAGTGCCCATGCCCAGAGCTGTGCTGCATGTGATCCCATCACCTGGTTCCCAGGACAGCCCCGCTCCAGAGCACTCCTCAGTGCCACTGTGGTTCCTGTGCTGCGGGGCAGTTCACAGCAGAGCCCCAGGAACAGGGTCCTTCTGCCACCGCCGCCAGCCAGAGCACATTGCCCCTGCATGGTTGCTTAACCCAACAGCCCCCAGGAAAACCAAAGGGGCAATGGCAAAAGGCACATCTTGCCATGACAGGGGGCTCAGGTCAGCACCCCCTGCACACAGCTGATGGCCTAGATAGCCTTTATACTATTATTTTGGGCAGGGTTGGAAATAATATACAAGTCCCTAGCAAGCGGCAGGGTAAAAACACATCAGGGAAGTAGCTGCCAGTGCTGGAGCTGGAGGAACGGACTGAGGTTGGCAGGTGAAACAGCTTTGGGGAGCAAAGTGGGGGCTAGGGGTGTGTCACACCCCGCAGCGGGGGCACATCTGGTGGGAGAGAGACAGACAACCAAAAAAATCACCACTGCAACCAGATCACAGAGCCCCCTCCCCTGCCCAAAGCCATCCCGTGCCGGCGGGGGGCTCTGGGGGCAGCAGCAGCGCAGATGTGCCAGGATCGCCCGCCCACAAAGAGTTAAACCTCCTTCGCCAGACTGTGAATTTGCAGCGAGTCTCCCACATGCAGCCAAACAACAGCTTGACATTTTCCATCCTTCACGAGAAAGACAAAGGCGTGAAGATATTCCCATGATTCCTTTCTGCATGCCTAACTACGAGCTCAGGTGCAGCAGCATTTGCCCTGGACCGGCCTCATCAACATGAAGGGCGAACTCATCGTTTCTGCATCTTTCCTCGCCACTGCTTGATTAATTGGCTCACAACGATGCTGGCTGAATACCTAATGCTTCCCCTGTCCCTGTTCTTTCTTCACAGCCTTTTGCTGCATTTACATATACTTTATATTCCATAATTTTCACACACACACAAAAAAAAGGGAGCACATCTCAGTAATTTGATGTAATGACGGCATGTCACCAAAAAGAGGAATTAGAAAAATCTGTAGGTATTTAATTTATTCTTTTTTTTTTTCCCCAAGTAGATCTCAGAGAAAGGCATTAATATTCATGCATGTGAAAAAAGTACTCTCGAAAGGAAATTTCCAGCATTTTAGTCTAAATTAAATACATTTTTTTAAGAAACAATATTTAACTAATAATGCTTAAAGGCAAAATTAACAAAAGCAGCAGTTTTTACCTACCAAAGCAAGGCTTTGTCTCAGGGGTTTCCAAAAAACTGCCCTAACAAGAAAATGGGATGCTACTTTTCTGAGGAGGGATTCGGTGAATCCAGGAGTGAGAGCACAGAGAAACGAAAGGTCTTTGACATTACCCTGTCAGTAATTTTTGGATTTCAATACCACGTCACATTGAAGAGCATTCAGCATGGTCTCGGCTGCCCAGGCCCCATCAGCTCCCCCTTGGACACATAGAACCATCTCACCAGGACGTTAATGCAAATTCTGGGGACGCTGGGGCTTGTTTCCTTCCCCCCATTGCCCTTTACTTATTTTTTCTTTCCAATAAAAACATGAAAGAGAAAACTAGAAATCAGCAGGACAATATTGCAGGAAACAAGTAAGCACGAAGTATTCAGCAAATGAAAGACAGTGACAGATATGGATGGTAATTCCCCCCAATTAACTCTCTAACTTATCAGAACCAGAGAGAAAAATGGAAAAAAAGCAAGCATCAACTGCTTCTAGGAATTCAAGGCAAGAAGCAGCCCTGACTAATAGCAGGTGGGAGTTTCTGGAGGTGTTTTGGGGCATGAAGGTGGTTAAAGAGGGATGAGGGGCAGGGACTGTGCTGGGATGGATTTCACAGCCCGGCTCACCCTGCAGCTGGGGCTGCACTCAGGTCAGCACCTGTACGAGACTTTGGGGAACAAGGATCTGGAGCCAAATGGGACACTTCCCAGGGCCACATCCTGATGACTTTGGCACAAAGGTCCGAACAGCCTGGCCACGCTCCAACAGCACTGCCAGCAGCAGGTACAAACCAGAGGGAAGTGCACATGATCAGGGAATTCCTTAACACTTTGCCCAAGCCGGCTGGTCACCTCCACTGGGGCTCAGAGCACCTCTGGGGTGGGGATACCAGCTCTATGGGACACCCAGCAGCACCCAGTACCGCTCCACTGGCAGCTGAAATGGTCCAAGGTAAGAGGAGGCTTCAAGGATGCAAGTCCTTGGAAAGGGAAATATAAATCATCTGAACTGGGATTGCCTGTAAATTCCTCCTTGTTAGCGGGGCTGGGAAGCACTCAGGAGCCGGGCATGGCTGACGTGCCCCCTCCCTGCCCAGGGAAGCTGCTGGTAAACGCCCCCAGCAAAGGATGCTCGTTGGGTTTCTGCAAACACTCTGGCTCTCCTGTCTGCCAGTGCAAAACTGTCTTAATCTGGTCTTCAGGAAATAAAACTTCCCATCTTTGTCCTGGCACATTACAAAAAGATTATCCCCTGGATTAAATAAAATTATAGGGTTTATTTCTCAAGTGTGAAAGTCTGAGCCTGCCAGAGGCAGGGGCTGGATAAATGATGGGAACAGTCCCTGTTGGTGGGAGAAACCCACAGAATGCTTTACCATTAGGCAGGGCTGCACAGGCGGGCAGGAGCTGCAGCAAGGTTTTAAATTGGTCTCCTGATATTTTATGAAATAACTTTTTTTTTCCTAAAGTACTTCTTGATATTTTTATGTTTATATATTTTAACTTAGGATCGGACTCATAAAAAATACATGAGGAGTAAGTGGTTTCTGCAAATGTTTTATACATGATTTGGGAACAGACACTATTCAAAGAGAGAAAGAGAATATTCCTTTTCACGCCAGCCCTGGCGAGGAGGCAGCAGGGTGGGTGCTAGGGAGGGGGTCCCATGGGTGCAGAGTCACTGTAGCCACTCAAGAGCAGCAGGTTCCACCAATGCATCCCCAAAACCTCCAGCCCAAGGCGCCCTGAGCAGGAGGGTTACCCCAGCATCATAGCAATACACAACTCTGCAGAACCGCACTTTCCTCAACCTGCAAGTTTTCCGCTCGAAACAGGAGCCAGTGGACAGGCAGTCCACATGGTCCCCATGAGCAAGAGAGGGGACACGTCCCAGCCCAGCACACATCCCTGATGAGCCGCAGGGGCTGATGAGGTTTGCTGCAGGCAGGGCAACTAAAGAGTTAACGCAATATTTCATTTGCTTCCTCCATCGTAGCATATATTATCTTTTTTTGACTGTGTAATATGATGCAAAGTTTTTTAAATGATACAATTGTATTCTATTATATTCCACTCTTCAGGGAGATTTTAGGCTCATTTTTTGCATGAATGATACTTGCTCGATGCATTTCAATACTGACACAGATAGCACTGTAGGCACACACAGCAGATAGGGTTATAGCAAGTGCACAGATAAATGCAAAAACATATGGCAACATGAGGAAACTCTACATTTTTTATTATATAAAAGCAGAACACATGTTCATGGATACAGTGTGCAGGATATGAAAGATGGAGTTACTGTCTCCTTCAGATGGATTTTTATAGGATTTGCTTAAAATAAAATCTAAGCAGGGATTCTGTGCAAATTTTCCCCTTTGGAGAATCGAACTGTGAATCAAATTTTGCTTGATCCACAGACAAAGAATGAGTTCGGGGGTTTCTTGTCCAAGTCTCTAGTGAGCATTTGTCCAGCTTAACTGAATTTAGTGTAATCTCTGCTCAAATGAGGCCCCAGGCCTGAAGAGTGGGTCAGGGAGTGGGGACATTCCCTGGCACAGCCCAGGACAGGGCAGCCAGGTTGCCCAGTGCAGAAAACTGAGGATGCACCCCAAAACCTCCTCCTCCTCACTCAGGGTACATCCAGCCCAGATAGCCCCCAGGAAGGGCAGATGCACCCCAAAACCTCCTCCTCCTCACCACGGGGTGCATCCAGCCCCAGACAGCCCCCAGAAAGGGCATTCCCAAGCCCAGCAGGGCAGCATACGACCCCCCCAGGACTGTCCCGAGTCACCCCAGAGGGACGAACCCCCAGGACCTCCCTCTGCTCATCACCCTTTGGAGCAGCAGTATTGCTCCCCTGCACCCACTCCAGCTCGGGGTGCCCTCGCTGGGTCCCCATCCGCAGCGGTCCCGATGCGGTGAGGGAAGGACGCTGTGAAGGCTGCCTGGCTGCTGGCGAAGGTCTTAAAAGAAATTATAGCCTGCATAAAAATATTCACTCTAGCCAAGGGCCTTAAAACATTCCCCTGAGCATTGAACAGTGACTGAAAGTATATTACTGTGCACTTAAGGTTAGTGTAGTAACCCAAGGTCAAACAGCCGCGCGTTATATCCAGATGATGCAGGGATGGATTTGCTTCAGTGCTGGATGGCAACAACAGGGAAGGCAGAGGTTTCACCAGGCACTGGAATTTAACTCAATATTCAATTTACCCTGGAATCAATTTTGATGGAGTACAATTCCCATCTATAATCCCGGGTTATTGCCAGCACTGTCATTTGATTAGACACCAGCAGACCCAGGGCAAACACATCCCCCCCACGCTGTGTCAGGGCAAGGGACAGCCTGCTCCCCATGTCTCACCCCACACTGCAGCCCAGCTCATGCCCGGTACCCATGGCCTTTGGAAGGGTCACCCCAGCAAACGGGGCCCTGTGAGATCCCGAGCCCTGCCCTCCCCTGGCAGCTCCCGCTGCACAGCTTAACTCTTCGAGATGAGACAGAGGGGCGGAAGAGATGTAATATTTCTCTCTTAACTTTAAGTTCCCATGAATTTAGAATTCTTTTCTCTGAGGGGCTAATTATATAATTTCCATGTTTACTCTGTGCAGACAGATCTTGCGAGATGGTGCCCCAGGGACCCGCGAGCTGGATTTAAACCCTCGGAAGGTAGCACTCGCTGGATAGCTTTATGGCACGACTCGCACCACGGGCTGCCTGTTCATTTGTTTTGCAGGGGTATCTGCCACTGTTTTTTTTCCCTCCACTGCCTTTGATTATTGGTCATTGATGCTTCATTTCCTCATTGCTGCTCCACAGACAAACAAGCCGCTCGGTGCTCTCCCCTGCTGCACAGCCACCCCCCCGAGCCCCCACTGCCCAAACCGCACTGCTCCTGCACTCCCACACCCATGGCTGGAGCCCCCTGAGCTTGGCTGCAGCGGCTCCTGTGAGGGTTCATTAGTGCTGATGGGCTTTGCTGGCTCAAGAGCTCCCTGCCCTGCTGGGACCCCCATGGCACATGCAGGAGAACTCAGTGGCCCAGAGCAGGAGACCCTCGCTGTGACCTCAGGCAGCTGCTCAGCCCTCGCTCTGGCTCTGTCCATAGCTGAATCCTTGAAGCTCCTGTGCATGGCTCTGCGTGAGCAGCCGTGCCCCAGCCCAGGGAGGACAGACAGGGACTGCCCCATCCTGGAGCAAAAGAGACTGTTTCTGATGGGCAGAGGCAGCTCAGCTCCAGCCTGGGTTGCCAGAGCATGCCCAGGGCTGCCCCAGCTGTGAGGAGCCACCGCTGCAGTGGCACCTCTGGACACAGCCCAGGGTGGGGGGTCAGCTTGCTGCGGGGGCACACACCCCATCTGCACACTGCAGGGGAACACACCCCCATGTCTGCACACAGGGATGCACACCATGGGGACACACACGCCCACGCAGGGGTGCACACCACAGTTCTCCCCAGTCCAGCCACAGCAGCTCCCACTGCTCCTAGTCCCAACTGGGACCCTCCCTGCAGCCACCACCAGTGACCAGCACCAAAGCACCCAGCCCATCCCAAGGAACAACCACTCACACTCTGCCTAAGATACACTGATGAGAAATGTGTCAGACTTCAGTCTCCTTCCCCTCTCCCCTGGGGAGCACTGCTCCCATAATTACACGAACAGAGAAGCCACTTTCGCCTCTCACTATTCACAGCTATTTATATTTAACATATTTAGGCTCCCTGGGTCAGAAATGGAAATTATTCTGCGTCTCGCTCAACCTTAAAGTTACAATTGCTGCTTAGGAACCAGATGCCGAATACAAAAGGGAAAGCTTTCAAAACTGTACAATTAATTTAACAAAACAAAAAAGTACAGTATAGGGAAAACTTTATAATCTTTCCCTTGGAACCGGGAGGGAAAGCAAAGGCAACAAGATTATCCATTTACAAAGTTCACAATTCCCTCAGCCATGAGCTGTCCCTTTAACCACTGCTAAATTGTTTTCTGACAGCCCTTGCTGCAATTTTATCCCCTGACATTTGATTTACATATGAACTTTAAGCACTACCACTGCTGTAATAGCTATTTGGTTAATATTCAAATCACTCTGTGATGTCACATACCTTGATAGGTCATTTCACTGCGGCTTGGCAAAATGCATGTAAAAATAAATGTATAACTAATGAAATAAACTGATTAAGGGGAGAAATCAATCGTTTTACTGCTGTAGTGAAGATCTAGCAGTTAATTTAGCATGGATCTGCAAGGGTGCACGTTAATAGAACAGGCTCTCATCTAATTGGTGCCACAGTAAATGAAATACAGTAATATTCCATGATGCATTGGAAGAGTTCACTTCATTTTCTCTGCTCTTTCCTGATAAGTGTTTACAGCACAATGGATTTGAGTTATTTATTTATTTCCCCCAGCACAGGGTGGCAGAAACTTGCCCATCCCAGTGAGCCCAGTTAACGTGTCCCAATTAGCAAGTCTAACCTCCTCCTTAGAATAACTTCTTTAATTAAGATCTGCAGGGCACAGGAGCAGTTAGTTTTGTTTGTTAAAAGCTTTTAAAAGTTTTCTCGCCGTTGCTGGGAGCTGCTGCTCCGCAGGCAGCGGGGTCGGGCTGGAAGGGAGGCATCAGGCAGCCCTGGGTCCCTCTGCCCAGCTCAAGGCATCAAAGCTTTACAGCCCAGTCCGTGACACCGGGAGGGATCCAGCTGTCCCCAAAGGGAGACCAGGGCCAGCTGGTGACATGCCCTAGAGGACAGGTGGCCCTGCGTCCTACCAGCTGTCCCAGCACCCAAACTACAGAGTGCTGCACCCCATGGACCCCATCCCTAAGCTCAGTCCCAGTGCTGGGCCTGTGTAAACTCACCCCAGACCTGGAACAGTTACAATACATAAGGAAGCTCCAGAGGGCGGCGTTAATTTCCCAGACATTTAATCAATATGATGCTGCCCTGTTCATTACAGCTGTCAAAAATATACAAAAAGTCCCATCTGGTCCTACCAGGTACAGAGCCTGAACTCTCTGGTCTAGAAAAATCAGTTGACTGACTAATTACCACACCCCATTTCTCCTAATTTAAGGTCATCACATTAAGGATGAGTTACCACCTCAAGTATAAAACAAAACTATAAATATTTGAGAAACGCCACCTTGGAGCAGGCTGCACTTGCTAGTTCACGCTCAAACAAGAGCAGAATTAAACCAGCAGCAACTGGTGAGTCAGGCCAGGGAGCATCTGCTGGGTGCTCACACCACCACAGGAGAGCCTCTCCCCTCCATGAAAATATTTAGCTGTATTAAAAAAAATAGGGGGAAAAATGATCTATACAAAAGCTTTGCATAAAAAAGTGATCAATGCAAATTCCTCTGAGAAAATTGCACCAACAGATGGAATCAACCCATTTCCAGCAAATGCCTCTGGCTGTGCAGATGGTAATTATAGGATGTATGTAAATACGCAAGCTCTAGGAAGCACAGCAACATGCGTGGCTGAATTGGGGTGTTGCAGGGGGATGCCCACCCCGGCCCTTCCTGGGGCCCTTTGCTGAGGAGGGAATGGGGACCAAGGAAGGTTTTGTGCTGTGTCTGCACCATCCAGCCCATGGCTGTACCTCTGCCCCCCAGTTTCTGACATGGACCCCCCAGCACTGCTCTTCCCAGTTGGGGAACGGTCCCTCTCCCAGTTCTTGGCTCTTCCCTCCTTGGGGAGCCATTTCTGGGCTCACTCTCCTCTTTGGGGATTTTGTTTGTTTTGCCAAAAACTGTTCATATCATGCACTGTTCTGTTTTGACATGGTTGTTGCATTATTTTTATTATTACATTTCTAGTCACAAATCTTTCCTTTCTCTCACTCAATGTTTTCCAAACCATCGGCCAGGTCTCCTTTTCCTCTCTTGTACAGCTGATGACCTGTGGTTTGTGAAGAGAAACCCTGATGACACAGAACTCCTGCCATGTGGCTGCGGGACAGCCTGGCAGTGCCGCTGGGGGCACGGTGGCTCTGCTGTCCCCACCCCAGGCAGGTCACAGCACTGAGGCCACTGGGCTCCTCCAGCCCCGTCATCCCCTCCCTGCCTGCACACCCCATCCCCAGTGGCCCCGCTCCAGGGCAAGAGCAAGACCAGGCTTTCTTTATCTTATTTTTCCACTGTCATGTCAAAGATTATATCCAAGGCTACTGTATTTTTATTTTATGTTGCTGTTGACACTGAGGTTTTTTTCCTTCTGAGAAAAAGTACTTGTAGAAGTCATCTGTGGTAAAATGTTAATTGGAGGCAAGTAATTAGACAAAGATAGTTAGTGATGTCTCCAAAGCAATAAGCTTTCGGTGCTTTGTTTTAGTGCTATAATAATTACTATCGTTCTACAAAGTGCTTCAGCATTTGACAGGAAGGATCCACGTGCAGCTGAATGCTCCCCCCAGGACTGACGGTGTGGAGGGACACAGCTCCAGAGCACCGTGTCCCCCAGTGCGTGGGGAGCCCCCAGAGGCCCAGGAGGGATCCCAGCCCACGACAGCCACCGAGCCACTGCGGCTCTGGGCTCAGCTCCAGGCACATTCTCCTCCATCCTGCAGCCTCAGGGACTGTGCCCAGCTCCCTCCTGCTCAGCAGCACACTCTGGATTAGCTCCCCATGACCAGTTCTTGTTTACACTGGCAAAACCAGAGTCAGATTTATTGCTGCCTTTGTTTTTCTTTAAAAAAAAAAAAAACCCAAACAGCCAAAGCTTCTTGCTGTTTCCTCCAGCCCCCCAGGTCTGAGGATGATGAACAGCTCCAGAGGCGAGACGGAGCCGTCAGGTTGCCTGTGCATCGCGCATACGTGATGGGCTGTGCCCAGCCCTGCCATCACGCATCCTCCTCCCACAGCACCCAGGCACCACAAGCATCCTTGCAAAGCAGGAGCCTTTTGTCTGGCTTCTGATTTCCCAGCGATTTAAAAATATTTTAAAATTTAAAACAAAATTGCAACCTAAATGACCTGTTGATTGAAAATGTCTTAGCCTTGATCAAGGAAACAGTTGTACCTGCGTTCCTCTCCCCTCCTGTCTCAACAGGCGCACGCAAACCCAGCCAGCAGCTCCTCCAAGAAGGAATTTTCCTAACGGAAAATCATCAGGAGGTGTCTTCCTGCAAATGTAAACACTGATATAATTGCCTTCACTCTGCATTTACACTCTGATTCTACAGGCGAGGGAAGTCCCTACAGCCTCATTATGCAAATACAACAAGCCCTGTACGAGCCGCATATACACCATGCAAATGGGACCTGCCGGACCAGGCGGCTCCCAGGGCTGGGTTGCACTTCCCTCAAAGTCAAACTCCCTCCCTGCCAGCCAAAGCAGCTCCACATCATTCCCATTGCAATCCCTACCTCAGTCTTATAAAAAAAAAAGATGCTGGAGGTGGTTTATGATTTGCAGCAAACTCAGACTCCCAAATATACACCAGATAGTCTCAGCTGTTACAAGCAGGGTCCAGGTTAATGGACTCTGATACAGTGCAGGGAGAATCATGAAACAAGAGAGATCTCCTAACCCAGTGCTCCAGGGACCAGCTCTGATGGAATCCAGTGGGAGCCCCCAGTTAGTGTCCTCAGGCCAGTGGGGAACCAGACTCACTGCTGGTCACCTTCCTTTAAAAAAGCCCCAGCTCATTACACTAGCACCATCCTACAGATATTGCCAAATGAATATGTGGGACATCATTGTGCCTGGAACCTGCTAATACTGCTGCACAGAAGTGTTGTACATGAGGAACACAAAGGGAGCCACACTCTCACACGCCTCCCTTGTGTTCCGTACATCAGCTTTCTATCTTTTCATCAGCAACTGCAGACAGATTTTTCTCAGCATGAAAACTGCCATGGAAATTGAAATATTGTACAGCAAACTTTTTTCCTTGATGCCCTGTCTAATTGTGCTGCCTTTGATTTTATTAATCTGTTTTTATTAATATCCTGAAGGCAACAAGAAAAAAAAAAGGCTTGTACATTCTGAAATGGCTGGTGCTGCTTGTATTTTGTCTTATTGAATACTGCAGTTGTATGGTATCTAGGACAGAGCACCCATCTTTCTGGAAGAAAAATAATGAGCCTCTTTGAGTGCCGTCTCCTTGCTTGGATGTGTGGCCAAGCACCAGCCCTGCAGAGTACCTGCAGTTTCTCCAAAGCCACCTGCTGCCTGGTGGCAGGAGATGCTGGAGATGGACACCCCAGGACAGATCTCCCCATGTCCATCCCTGGCTGTCAAGACTGTCTCCTTGTGCTGGGCTCATCAGCCCATCATTTCTAGGGCTCTGAATACCAGAAGTGTCACCAAGTTTGTGCTGGAGCTAAATTGGGTTTTACCTGCAAGGGATCATGCAGCAGCTGATGCTTCCAGGTTGCATCAGAGCCACTCCTGGAGCAGCAGCAGAGATCAGAGCAGATCCTGCACGAGGGGAGAGGCATCATCCTCCACGAGCAGGTACCCTCTGCTGCCAAGGTCATCCTGACAGTCATTGAAGCTGTTGCTGCCGTTTCAGAGTTTGCACATGCCAGAAAGGCTTGTCCTGAATGATGTTGCTAAGCCACACACTGCAGAACCTGTACTGGAGCCTGCCAAGCAGCTCACAGGACAGAAGGCAGCCGAAGGTGCAATCCACAAACAGCACCCAGGCACAGACAAGAGACCCCAGCAGAGCCCATGCTGTCTCCAGGTTACGGCAGAGCCTCCTGAGCAGTGGCTCAGGCTCCTTCAGCACGCTCTTGGCATGGTGTGGGGACACACCGCGGTCCCCGCAGGACCCCAGTAGGGAGCACACTGCTCACACCGTGATGGCTCTGCCCACTTCTCCAAGCCTTATGGTCATACTCTGTGGCTTAAAATCAGTTTCTATTTCATTATCCAGTACAAAGCAGAGGAGTTTGTAGACATTAGTGACCAAGTTTCCATATGAACAGTTACCATGCATTTGTTCTCAAGGGGCGGTTAATCCTTCAAGCCTCTGCGATACAGAGACCAATATTGAAACCATCAGCACAGCTGTGTTAGAACAAGGGGGGTTACTTTATCTCAGAGCCAGCCCTTAACCTTCAAATATTTAACATGGGTTTTACGTATACATAAACATGCGAAAAGAAACAAACAAACTTTTACTTCCAAAAGCACCTCTTCAATTTCCTCCTCTGATCTCACAGGATAAACAAAACCTGCTGTGTCTGCAGGGTGTGCATTACCTCCAGCTCTCACACCATCACCTATATGATGCTGTTGGGCACATGCTGGGGAAGGCACAGCAGGGACAGTCCTGTCCCTTCCCTGTGCCCAGGGCTTGTCATGACAGGAGAAACACAAACAGGGCTTTTGGCTGCTGAGCTGGATCTTTATTTTAATGGCAAGACGCATGTAGTAATAGCACATGTGGGGTTATTGATGTTCGCTTTGTACTTGCCTGTAAAATGCACTGACACAGTATATTGCACAGTCAATAGGTCTTTAGGGTTTTTGCAGCAGTATTAAATATCATTTTAAATGACGTGCCCGTGTACCTTCTTAGTTGCTCCCGTGGCAGAACATGAAGTGCTGCTGGGCAGTGTCAGAGGTGGGCACAGGACAGGCTCTGCTGGGCAGAAACTGGGAGAAAACGGGGCCTTTCTGGGAACTGCATGTTCATGGTGTTCAGGCACCAGCATGGAAGTACAGAGTTAATGTCAGCTGCTGGAGGCAACAGCAGCCCCATGCCCACCCACAGCACACTCCCTGCCCTGCAGCAGGCAGGGATGCTGCCAGGTCTTCTCTCCTTGTCACCCTACCAGGACGCTGCTTCAGCAGCTTCTTAAAAAGTTTGGTAGGGCAGGAGGAGCATTTGATTATCTGATTTGAAATACAACCCTCCAAAGAACCCTCCCTATTGAAGAAATCATAAAAAGAAAATCTTTCCTAATGTCACTCTTCCCTCCCTGTTCCTCAGGACCCAGTGAGTGCTGCCATTCATCACCCATGTGACACTTTCATAATGTGGTCCCAGATAATGGCACACCTTCCAACTTTCCCAAATTGGCTGTCAGGGAAATCGAAGGAGACAAGTGTGAGACACAGGAACAGGGCTCCTTGGTGGATGTAAGAGCTGCAGAAACATGGTCCCAGCTGTGCCTGGCTGGTGAGACCACAGCAGGGGTCTTGGGGGAAACAGCGTGCCAGGCACTTGCAGAGAGGGGACATGGCCACAGGGCAGTGTAGTGCAATGTGGGGTAAACCCAAGACTAGGGTCAATGCTGTGCTCGGTTCAAGTGCATCCCTGTCACAGATGACCTGGGAGAGACAGTCACCCCCACCCCTATAGTGCCAGTGCCTCTTCTTTCTCACACCAGGGCCAGTCCACACGCCTGCAAGGAGGGGAGGGGAGCAACGACCCCCAGCACAGCTCCCTGTCCCCAGGACACACACACTGCCACCTGCTCAGATACCCGGGCCCCACCCCTGCCGTCTTCACACACCTTTAATTGTCTTGGTTGTTTTGCCAGGAACACAGCCACCCCCCACATACATTCTCCTCTTTTCAACCTTCGTCCATCACCCAGCCCGCACAGGCTCCCAAAACCCCTCTCACACACAAACCCAGCACCACTGAAACACCCCACATCACCTGTCTGTCTGTCCCCTTCACTGTCCGGGTAACGCGGGAAGTGCTTTGCACCCACTGACTCCACACCCCCTCTGTAAGGCAATGTGTTTGCAGACCTGCCCCCTGACCCCCCCACTCTGCAGCTCTGCCCAGCAGCGTCAGAGCAATTAAAGTCTCCCTGATCAATGCTCCAGGTTTTTCTGCCTTTTTTTCAGATACAGCTTCTCCAGGTGTGCATATACATTTTCTGACTTGTGAGCTCATCTTGCCTTGGGGGTTTCTAACAGTTTATTCTACCCTTTTTTTTGGCCTTTTCAAGTAGAACTGAGCACATGATATGACTACAGCCAAATTGTGCACAAAAATGTGTCTCCAAGTAACAAACCCCACAAAACTTACTTCATGGCTCTTGCAATGAGCCCTGTTTTCTGCCCAGACACAGCAGCTCTGCCCTTGCACACCCACTTGTCCCAGCCAGGGGTGGTGAGTCTGTTGGAAAGGCCCCAGTAGCACTCCCCACCCACAGACACCAGCAGCATCACTGCCCCACACACAGGTACAAACCACCCTATGGAACCAGAGCCCGACAAGGCCCGTTTGCTTGGAGGCTCTTCACAACACACTCATCCTTGCACACACCGTGCTGACACCTCCTGTACACACCAGTCCCTGGGGCCTCACCCTGGCCTGGCACACACACCTCTGACAGATGTGAAACTCAACTAAGCAAGCTTCATCTTAAAGGGTTGACTCTGCAACTTTAAGGTTTGGTGTTTGTTTTTTCCTCCCCCAAAAACTCACAGGTACATTTATGGCAAAGTCAACACCATTAACAACTTGCCTTCAGCAACACTATTCATAGATACAGACTCCAAAAGCCAAGATTTTTAGACATTAACCATCTCTCTTATCAAATTCTCAGCTCTCTCTCAAAAAAAGAGCCTCAAAACCAGTTAAACACTCCATCCGAACACTAGTTGAAGAAAGCACTGGGGCGCACCACTTACCTGGAAACTCAGCCTTCCCCTCCCAGTGAAAATCCCGTCTTTCCTTTAAACCCCTCCAGGGACTCCGAGCAGAGCCGGGACCAGCAGCCCTGCGCCTGACCTCCCAAAGCAGCCGATCACCCCGCCCCCGGGTTATTTGTACCCCGGGCCATTCGCACCCCGCCCTCACGCCTCCTGCCCCCTGCTGCGGCACTTAAGGGCACAGGCCGGGCTGGAGGAGTCGCCTGTCGGTGGTGCTGGAAGGCAAACGGGGGCTGAGGAGGAGGAGAGGGCACAAACTGTCTGAGGGGTGCTGCAGGTGGGGGCTGTCGCTGGCCCCAGGTACGAGCGCTATGGACGAGCACAACCGAGCCCGCCCCGGAGGACGGACGTGCTGCTGCCGAACCGAGCGTGGCCCGGGCCCCAGCAGCTGCCAGCACGGACACAGCTGGACACGCACCCCAGAGCGGGGGGGGCCGGGAGGCCGTGGGTTGGTGCAAGGCTTGCACGTTTTGGGGCTTGTTTGCACTTCCCAGGGCACAGCATGCTCGGATGAGAAGAGAAAGTGAGCGCTGCCACCTGGGTGCCTTATCTTTGTCTTTAAATAAATATGATTTTGTCAGGTTTATGAAAAATAATATAGCGTGTTATTTTTCATAAGCCTGACTGATATCTCCATTTCCCATGGTTCAACTTAGGCCATAAACATGACCCTGCTTGAGTGATTTCACCTTCCCCATTGAGCAAAGAACCTCAGCAGCACTCAGACCAAGGTCCTGACTGATTATTGACAAATTAAAAATATAAGCTATTGACCAGACACTGAGATAGAGTCCCTGAGCCAGTGTTCAGAATCTCAATGAGGTTATTGAAGTGGTACGGATCGATACTGCAGTTATAACACAGAGAGCAGGCGGATCGCTGCATACCTAATGCAAAGGGGAGCATGCTGGATGCTTAAGTAAATAGTTGTTCAAATTAACAAGGGTGCTCCGAGATGCATTCCCTCGCTTACAGCCTAATGACTTTCTAAAGTCAGAAAAACAATAAAGCAAGCCATGGATGAGCAGGTGCAGAGCTGCACCTTCACCTTCTGAGCCTCCTGCAAGGAGCTGGTGTAGGAAGGATGGGGACAGGGAGGGAGTGAGGGGGGGTACTGTGGGCTGCCACAGAGGGGCTCCCTGTCCTCCTTACCTGCCCTGCCCGGTGCCCAGGGCCGTTTCTTGCCACTCGTCCTCAAGTAGCAGGGGAGGCAATGGTTGGGGCACCATCAGATGGGCACAGAGCCACGGTGCTGCCGGCTGCCCACCAGAAAATGGCTCTGCTGCCAAGCAAACGGATGGCCAGAACCCTCCCCAAGGGTTTTTCACCCTAGGGGGCTGCACTTTGTCACCTCACCTGTTTGCTGTGTTTCAGGGCAAGGGATAGGGAATCCCCCCTCCCCACGAGTGCCAGTGTTGTGCTGATGAGGTTTCCTGGAAGATGTGAAGATGGGAGTGAGGTGTGAAACACCTTACTGGGGAAACCCTATGTCTCCAGCAAGAGGAGAGTCAGAGCACAGCTGAGGCTTGGGGCACAACCAACTGCCCTGGTCCCCGTCCCTGCAGTAGCAGATCCTCCTGGGGCTCCCCCATTGCTGTCCCAGCTCCCTCCGCTCCCTGCTCTCACCCTGGTGCACACATCCTTTGTTTGCTGGTTAAGTGATTTCTTGGCTCTCCTACTAATACTTGGTGACATTTATATTGCTTTAGTCAATATTAATTATCTTTTGTCCCAAGTCAACAAAAAACATTTTTTTATTCCATACCCATTGGTTTGATGTCATATGGGATTTGTCCCTCACTCTGCCCCCAATGTTGGCACCACCAGGAAACCTCTGCTGGCCTTGTCCTCTCCAGCTCTGCCTCCTCCATCTCGAGAGTTTCCATTCCTTCCAGCTGCTCACCCCGGTGTTTGGACACTGCAAACCAGGAGCCACCAACACTGCACCGAGTGCCCGCCAAGCCTGTCTGCTGCTGTGCTTCAAGAGTTAACTGCTTGGCTCAAAGCAGCATCATTTACCTGCAAAACCCCACGCACAGCCTGTGCACCACACCCAGAGCCCATCCTCTGGGGAAGGTGCTGAGCAGATCGCTGCCTGTGCATTGGAAAACATCGCTGTCAGCGCGGCAGCTGCCGGCAGCGCGCTGGCTTCCCAGTACTGCCTGAGCGACAGGGTCACATCCCAGCAGCTGGTGTGAAGGCAGAAGCGCTCGGCAGCTGCATGGAGTGATGGAAATCACCCGGGATGGTGCCATCGCATCACTGCACAGTTCCGTCCTGGCCCCATCACTTCACCACACAGCTCTGTCCTGGCCCTGCGTTTGGGGGAATGCTTTGCTGCTCAGCATTGCCTGGCTCCACATCCTCCAGCTTATTATCTTCCAGCTCAGCATCCCCTGGTGTGAGGGAGCAGTGCCAGCTGCAAGGCTGGGCACCAGCAGTGGGATGCGGGTGGCTGCGAGGTGGCACAGCTCTGAGCAGACCCCTGAGGGGTTTTCTGTCTGATTTGGGCTGGATTTGGCACCAAGCAGCACCTGGTCTGGGGCCACCTCTCCTGACAGCCCCCGGCAAGGGTGCATCACGGTGAGGAGCCGTGGAGCCCCCGGCTGCAGCACTCCACCCTGAGCACAACCTCCGCTCTCTCCCGGGCAGCAAACACGTGTGAGGGGTGGCCTTGATTTTCTCGAAGCTCCAGGTCCCAGAGTCATGTGAATCTCAGTCTGCGCTTTGGTTTGGGAGTAGGTTTCTGGCCCTTTTACTGCACAGAAATGTGGGAAAATTTTCAAAGAACTAAAAAAATCTCTACAAAAATAAAAGCAAAACTGCTTTTAAATTTTAACCTCATTGTATTTGAGGCAAGCTTGTGATGGCAGAGCATGGCTCCCAGTGATTTAACACTTGCAGTTGGCGCTGTCCTTACACAGGAAGACACAGATGAAAATCAGGAGCACCCAGACACCTGTGTGTAGTTTTTTGCACAAGGTTCCCATTTGAGATGGTATCTGATTCCTCTGGCAGCTCAGTGTGGCTCAGCTGGCGGCTTCTCCGAGTGCATGCGGTGATGATTTGGAGTTGTTCGGTGGGCAGCTGGTCACGGCGGAGCCGCTCAGGGCTGAGGGCTGCGGCTCCTCCACCTTGTGAAATGCTGTGCTGCGGCTCCAGCGCCAAGGGAAGGTTTAAGCAGTGAGCAGCTACTAACAGATTCATTAAAATTGCTCCAGAGCAGCTATAAAAAATCAATTTAGTTCACCAGGCAGTTTGAACTGGTGCCAGTGGCAGGGAGCGCTCCCGCTGAAAGCTCTCTGGCTGTGACATTACCGGGGCTGAGCGCGGCAGCGGGTGATGCCCAAAGCCAGGCTGGGTGCAGGGCAGTGGCTGTCCCGGCTACAGGTCTGTGCCAAGGGAGAGGCTGTCACCTGCCACCACATCCTCAGGCAGCAGCCTTGCTTTAAAACCAGCCAAACGTTCCCAGTGTGGCAGGGACCAGGAGCAGGGTTCATGGCAGTCTCACTGCAGGTTCCTGTCCCTTCCAGCCCCGCAGGCCAGGAGCTGCTGCCCTTGCAGAGAACTGAGGCAGCAAAAATGCTCTCTGAGACCTTTCCACTGGTGGTGGCCAGTGCTTTAGCAGAAGGTCAGTCCAACCTTACCTGCTCTTACTTTATAACGAACATTTTCTCTTTGGTCACGTATTTTCAGAGCCCTAAGGAAATACAGGGAGTTATTATCAGCCTAGAAACATAACTCCTGGCAGAGCGATCCCCTCCCTGCCACAGCAGCGGCCCTGTACTGCCCAGTCTCCATCCAGCTGCGCAGCCGATGCTCATGTCCTGCCAGGCCTACTGACCAGTTCTGTGCAAATAATTACAATACAGGCTGCTTTGCTTTTTCAGCAAGCGGAGCCCACCCAAGCTTGCTTGCTGTGACATTCCTGTGCAATGGTAACAAACATCAGAAGTGCTGAGCCCTCCACTCCAGTGTTAATGAAAAGGTCTGGCGTTGCAACATGAAATATTCATCGTGTGCTGGCCCTGCTCACTTGCTGCTCCAGCTGCCCTGGTGCCACAGACAGAGCTGAGTGCTCAGAGCCAGAACCTGCCTTCCTAGGAAATGCAAATGTAAAGAAGTGCACGTATATATTCCTTCCTCTGGCTGCAGGGTTCATTAGAAGAACTACCACGGTGGATCTTGTTCCTGGTGGGCTGGCCTGGCAGGCACCTGCCTGAAGGAACCGCTTATAATCCTCATTAAAAGTCACTTCAGAGCCGGGGCAGATGCTGAGCAGAGGGCACTGGGGAGTGTTTCTGAGCACAGGCATCACGCTGGCACTTGTCAGCGATGAAAAGGGAAGGAGGATGTTTAAATCGGAGGGGCCGGCAGCAGCACACCCGGCTGGGGGAGATTATTTCAGCTTTGAAGCATCCAGCAAACACTCTGGAGCAGCGGCTGGTCCCTGCTTTGCCCTCGGGGAGCCTCAGTGGGGGCTGCCAGCCCCTGCCATCAGCAGGTGCCTCTCTCCAGGCCTTCCACTGTGTGAGCGGAGCCGTGGGGATCCATTCTCTCTCCTGAGACACACACCATGTCCCCATGTGAGGGGAAGAAATTGGGACAGGGATGTTCAGCACCCAGGATGGTGGGGTGACAGATCGCAGGTGTCTGCATCACTGCTGCCAGGGAAGAGCAACATGGAGCAGAAACCATCCGAGCTCCCATTAAAACTGCTTCATCACATGGCAGGGGAAACTTGGCTCTGGGAAGGGAAGAGGCTGCAGGAGGGAAGGCAAATCCTTCCAGGCATTTCACTGTGGGCTGGAGAGGGGGAAATGGAGCTTCTCTACGCTGCAAAACCTGTGCAAGCCCCTGGGAGAGCACACCTGGGTGCAGCAAGATGATCCACACCTACTCGCGCTATAGCTCACAGGCAAAAATAACCACGGATGAAGAAAGGCAGTTTTTCAGGAATGCATTAAGCTGAGCGGGTGAGAAAAAAAGAGTGGGCGAGGGGCTCCTGTGAAAATCAAACGCTTCCCTTCATGCACTTTCTAAATGTAGCTGATCCTTCCCCATCTGAGATGATGATGCTGCCTCTTACGTGGCAGCTCCGGAGATGCTTTGCAGTGAAGGAAATAGGGTCAGCCCTCAGCTCCTGTCCCCATCCCATCCCATCCCATCCCATCCCATCCCTCTCCCGTTCCATCCATATCCCATCCCATCCCTCTCCCATCCCATCCCATCCCTGTCCCACCCCACTGTTCATCCACAGCACTTCTGCCTCCTCAGCCCTGGCCAGTGCAGCCAGCATGGCCGGAGGGGAGTGCAGGAGCCTGGAGAAGAACAGTGTCCCTCCCTACCTGGGGCCTCAGGGTACCTGTGGCACCCACTGTCCCTGCCCAGCTCGTGGTAGCTGTGTTTTGAGTGGGCACATCGCTGCACAGCTCCACTGGCAGCTCCTCCTTGGGGGTGGCCGATGAGAAAGGATCAGAAAGGCACTTCAGCAGCATTTGTATTCCCAACAGCCCTGTTATATTCAACTTTACTTTTAAATGTGTTCCTTAAGTTTCTTTTCTCCTCCTGAAAATTTTCCTACAGTGAAAAATAATGCAAAGCACAGGCTGGAATGAGCAAGTAACTTCCATCTCAATGACACGTTTAATGTGCCTGTGAATGGAAAGGTTTTTTCTCATTCCGGTCCCGTCCATTGTATTTGACTGTTCGTAATTTAGCAGGGCAACCATTAAACCTGAGTGATCTGCAGAAAGGTGCCTGAGCTGGTGTGTTCAGGCAGTGAGGCGAGAAACAGGAGGTGTGTTGGGGCATAGACCTGTGTTTGGAGAGTAGCTCTTCAGGCAGGGATCCGGGGGGTTGAGCCAGCCCTGCAGACCCAGGAGGTGGCTGGAGACAGACCCGTCAGAGGGCCCCCTCATCACCAGCCCCACATCAGCCCCCGACCCTCTCACAGGATGATGCTCTTGGGATGGTGCCGTGGGTGACAACTTCTGGTTCTCAGGGTTTTGTCTCTCCCTCCATGCTGGCGCAGAGGGATGGAGGGTGAGCGAAGGCCAGTGCTTAACCCGGCCAGGTGGCTTCTCCTTCTCCTCCCACCCCAGCCTCGTGTCCCCCTGTCCCCTTTCTGTTCTCACCCGAGGAAGGCAGCAGGGTTTGGTGTGCAGAGTGTTTGACCGCAGCTTTGCTCTGGCTTTGAGCAGGGCAGGAAAGCTGCCGTGAAGGAGATCACAGCCGATTTCCCTTCAGGTGCTACTATTTGCCTGGGGTTTTTTCTTCCTTTCAACTCTCCAAACCCACTACCACAGGTGGAACAGGGGCAGCAGCCAGTGCCTCAGCACATTATAATGTTACTGAACTTGACACCTCTCAAGTATTGGGACAAAGTCATGGTCACCTCTTTGGCCACAGCAGGTCCTGTACCGGGTGCGCTGAAATGTCCCGCGGGTCCCCATATGGGTCACAGATGCGTTTTGCCTGGAGCCCAGCGCTGCAGCCGGCTCCTCTGGAGGGGACCAAGGTGAAAACAGGCAAAGCCTGCAGCCCCTCTTGGTGTAAAGATCACGGGAATCACAGCCATGCACCATGCACAGGTGAGAAAAGTTGGTGTTTCCCCACAATTACCATTCAGTTAATTAAGTCAACACTATTCTGAACCTTAGCAGAGTTATTTAATAAGCAACTTCAGGACACAATTGTCACTGTGGGTTATTCTTAAGCAGCTGCCTTGCAGGTCCAGGCTGATGTTGGTGGGGCAACTGTGCTGCTAATTAGTTTAGTTCTCAGCCTTTGTGCCTTTTTTTCTGTTTACATAATTAATTCTGTGAATTTTGTATTCTCACTTAAACTCACTCTTTTTTTTATAGAGCAATCACTACTAAAAGATGAATTTTTTATAAGTTTGCCTTTGTTACTTTAAATTTTTTATAAACTTCTTACCCTTAAGGAATATTTCTTATAGCTGGTAATAAAGTATGGTAATTTCATTTGAAAAGCAAAATGTAAGTTTGTATTTTATTAAACACACGCGCTACCCGTACATCTGCTCACTCAGGGGGTGTTGGTGTGCACTGGGAGCAGGGGCAGGGGGGCTGCATGATCCAAACTGGCTCTGGGGGAGCCCTGATGGTGCCTCCCATGCCCCCCCAGTCTGACATCGTGCTCCCACTGCCCGTCCTGCCCGGGCACATGAGCCCCTGTCAGCAGGCTGCCCGCATGCCAAAGGGCCCCTATGAAAATGGCACATTTTAGTGCAATGAGCAGCAAGCTGGATTTGTTACAACATTGCGGCTCAGCTGCCCCAGCTCAGCCACAGATGCCCAGCACCATTCCAGCAGAGCTGCCCAGCATGGGCATGGATGCCGGCAGCGAGCCGTGCCACAGGGTCCCGGTCACCCAGCCCGCGGTCACCCTGCTGCCACAGCCTGGACAACGTCTGATGGCAAAGGTGACGCTTGGCAGTGTGAATCCCTGTCATTCCCTTTGCCACAAAAATCTGTTATCTCTGGAAATGAAGCCCTTTTCTTCACTTTGAAAATATTGCAGATTTTCTATCCCTTCATTTACATAGTGCTCGAGATAGTCGGTTCAGTACATCGAATATCTGCAGAATCACCGAAATACACATCGTACGTATCTCCTGCTAAATGAGGAGGTGGCAGCTCCAGCAGCAGAGGATATTACTGCATCATAAAGCACAAGCTACTGAAGGAGATAAAGAATGTTTTCCCCTTTGGTCAAGTAACCAGCAGCGCTCTGACATGTCCTCGGGTGAAGCTGCTTGTCTGAAACCATCAAACGCGTGAGCAAGCGGAGGGCAATCACAGGGACACAGACACAGACGTTTCCCCTCGTAAAGCACCCGAGTGCAGGGATGTAAACATGCAGCTGGACAGGATTCCTGGGCTGGGCATTACACTCTGGTTGCTGGCACAGTGCCCACCCCACAGCCAGCGCTCGCCCTTGGGGCAGAACCCACTGAATTGGGGACCAGGGCAGCTGATATGGCTGATCTCAGTACAGGCCGAGAGGGGTTTGGCTCCAAATGCTGTGCCCACTGGTTTTCTGTGCTTTCCAGAAAAATTATAATCATGTTTGAGCATCTTCTTGACCTGAAGCCATAGAAAGTACCGCGTTAGTGACAACCAAAGCATGTCTTGCTTTGGGGCACTCTGGTTCCTGGAGCAAACACAAACGCAACGTGCTGGTGGGTACCAGCTGCATTGAACCTCTAGCCCCTCCCCACTCCTTCACCCCTATTCACTGCACAGGAAATGCCTTTCAATTTTCTTTGCATCCTACTTTTCATGCTTTCATTTCCTCAGTTTGCTTTCATAAAAGGATTGTGTGTTATTAATATTTGCAGAGCTACAGGAAAAAGGAGCACCTTCTTTCATCCCCATTCTGTTTTCAGTCCAAGCAGGGGCCAGGTCCCTGCCTGGCTGCAGCAAGACCCCCCATATATGCTCCAAGCGAATGTGTAAGGGTTATTCACCTGCGCCGGGCTGGGTACGCTGCATGCTGGTTTTGTCCAGACAAAAAAAGAGCTCTTTGTTTTCTCTGAAGCACTCTGCACAAGCAAGGTCCATGACTCAGTCCGGGCAGTGACCCCCCCAACCTGGTTCCCATTGCTCGACTGCTCCAGGTCCCTCTGCCTCACTTGCAAAGGCTCAAACCAAATCTGCTCCAGAACTCGCCTGCTCGTAATAAATGGTTTAGGAGAGAAAATGCCAGTGTCAGCCTCAGTCGAAGATGATCTACAACTACTCAGCCTCATTTGGGCTAGTTGGAAACAAATCGATGGACTACTGGGTCTCCAGACTAATAAATAATAACAATGATAAAAATAAAATACGACTAATAGTAATGCAGTGCATTCATAGGACACATTCCTCACACTTAATAGAGGCTTTGCTATCGAGCTTAATTAAAAGTGACTCCAAATAAACTGTTCTTTCACATTTGACTCAAGATCACCGACTGCTTTCTCTTAAGGACAGAGGCCACCTCGACTGCTAATTACTCGGCTGGTGGTGCCATGACTGGTGCTGCCAGTTCGCCCATGGGCAAACCAACATCACTGCCCTGCGAGGTACCACCTGAACCCACCAGGTACAGCTGAATTCAGAGAACAGTCCCCAAACTACACACACACACCAGCCACTACAGCCTTATAGCTGTAATTCACCCTAATTATTTCCTCTGTTGGAGTAGGCATTAATGACTCTGGTATTAACGCAGAGTGCTATCATTTGTTCCCATATGTACCAGATTGCTCATTAATACCCTGTAAATTGTAACAACATGCTTCCTGGTTGTTAAGTATCCCTGTGTATTTAATGGGGTTACCTGATGCGAGTGAGAAAACCCCGAATGTGTCGGTAAAGGGCAGATCTGCAAACCCAGCCCCGGGTTCTGCTGCCGCGGAAGCTCCCAGGAGCAGCCTCAGAGCTGCCGTTCAAACACCGCCACGATTCAAAATTGAGAACCAGCTCATTTTAATCTTTCCCACTTTGATGACTTCAGATCTCTATTAGCACAAGATGTTTTAATCTCTTATCTATGGCATTTTGTTTTCCCTTTAATCACACAAGGTGGGCTTAACCAGGAGGCTTTATAGAGTTCCCTCCTGCTGCTCCTTTGTAGCTCAATACTTGCACATACTAACGCTCAATTATTTGTTATACAGTGTCTAATATTTTCTATAGTAAACAGAGTTTTATTATCAGTTAATGTATTGATGAAAGAGCATGAGTTAGTCGATTGAATATGTAATAAATACAGAAATATACTTGAACTATTGATTACTCCAGTTGCTTATGTGAAGTATTGATACAGAGTGCACGGATTTGCCCTCAGACTGTTGAGTCATGATACATCAGTCACCATTTTTAACAATAAAGGGTGACTATTTTTGAACACTTTGCAAGAAAAAATCCATTTGCTAAATGGGTTTGTGCGTGTTGCTGGGACTACTCATGTGGAAACTGTGGGAGAGGGAGAAAGGGAGAGGTGCCAGCTATTGCCTAGCGCTCAGCTAGGAAAACGCAAATTATCCTCTGTATCAAGCTACATCAAAGCTGTTAATGAAAGCCTGTCAGAGATGAACGTGGCGAAATCGATGTCTCCAAAGTTTGGATACATCGATACTGGGGTTGTCCAAACAGCCTGGCTCCCCAGCACGTGGGTCGTGATGGATCCCAGCAGCACTGGAGCCCAGGTTGGCCGCGAGTGGGGATTTCACTCACGATTTTCTGAGTGATTCTGAAACTATGCAAGACAGTAAACCCCAGGCTGGGGAACAGGAGAGCGATGGGGACTGCAGCGAGGGCTCCCAATGTCCCAGCTCCAGGCCACAGCTGCAGACGCTGGTTGCATGTCTTGCTATTTCTGCTCATGGTTCACAGCTGACAGAGGATTCACCGCTTCTAACGGGGGCTTTGCTTGTGAGTTTTTCACAGGGTGTCCTTCTGGTTGTCGAGTGCCCAGGAACGCCTGCAGTGACACCTGGACTGTGCGTGTGGCAGAGGCGTTTGCTGGAAATTCAGCATCATTCAGCTGCAGCTGGGAGCAGAGTGACACATTCACAAGGGTTCAAATCGAGCTCATTCCACCCTGATCCACCTCCCGTCAGCACAGAGCAAGGGAGAAGCCACATCTTTTGAAAAGCCTTGTGTAAGTCCCTATACTCCTACCTGCAAAATGTGGTGCTCCCCTTGTAGCTACCAAAACAGAGATTAAGCAGTCCCAGGAGCATTTGTGGCAGCGACAGAGATTTGCTGTGATGCCCCATGCCACAGCAAGCAGCTGTGATAGTCACTTTCCAAGTAGCAACGTTTTCCTCTGAAATTTCCTCTACATATAAACATCCCTCAGATTGAGAATCCCTGTCAGATTGCCATATTTCGCAGGCTACGGTGCAGCAGCTGGGCTGCAGTGACTGTCTGTGTACGCATTCGTAGTTTGCAGCAAATGTAAATTTATATTTAAATCACTTTCTTGACATTTAAGATCAGTAACAGTACTTTGCAATTGCCATGGGATAAGAGTGCATACATGACAGTTAGCTTAGGTGACCTGGTGCAACCTGTTAAGTGCATTTACTTATTTGCAGAAAAGAAAGAGGGAGAGTAATGAACTGAAAAGCTGTGACCAAGAAAACTCATTGTCTCATCGTGGCTTCAATATTGAATTCAGCCACAGATGTGCTGGGGCATGGCATCCCAGTGCACCTTCACCTCCTGGAAGCACTCTGCCCATCGCAGTCCTCCTGATCCAGTAATTCCAATGTGTGTGACAGAAAAGTCCCACGTCACCGACACAGACAGTGTTATGCAGGGTGGGCAGCAGTGACCAGTCCTTTCTTCCGCCCTGTGGTATCTAGCGATCGAAGCCAATTTCCCAACAGCATTGTCTGGAGACCCCGGTGCAGGAGATCACTGTTGCCATCCCCAGGGCAGCGCAGGACGGGGCAGCAGCCAGTTCCTGAGGTTACATCCCATGGGAGGGAGCTGGCCATGGAATGAGGACCCAGGAGCTTGAAATCCTATATCACCTCCTGTGTTCGGTGCACAGCTGCCCCTGTGTCTTTATTAACAACCCCTCTCTATTCTACAACTCTAATGTTTCTCTTGCCTCACCACTTTAACCCTGAAACCCTCCCCTCTCCAAGAGTGTTCAATTAATGTCTAATCTCCATGACTCTCAGCCGGGAGGCGGATCAGTTACTGCCACCAATAATGACTCCATTTACGGGGCTCTTTCAGCAGATGCAATGTGATCCTGGGCCCACGGCTTTCCCAGTCCATTCACAAACTCTTCAGCCATCCCCCTTCATCACAGAGTCATTCCTGTCCGTTTCTGCCCCACCTTTGCCAGCACCAGAGAAGAGATGCTCACACCGGATGGGATTTCTCCCACACAATGGCCGGGGATGGGGCCCTTCCAGGGAAGACATCCCTTTTCTGCCAGCTGCAAGGCAGGGTTTTGGTTAAGAGGATGTCAGCAAGCTGGAGTGTTATGGCAAGACCAAAAATTCAGGGCAACTGCTGGCCTGACTGGAGCTCGTGCATTGAGCCCCAGATGTTTTGTAAGGAAAAACTAAGAAAAGTGGTGCCAGTTCAAATCCACATACTAGAGAAATGGGAGGAAATGAGAGATTTCCAGATACAGGCACAGCAGGGAAAGGCATCCAGCTATAGGGAGAACCTGTGGTTTAAACAGCATAGTAAAAGACAAGCCAAGGAGAGAGACAGCAGGTGGGATTTCACCATCCCAGCTACACGAGAAGCGGGTTTGGGTGGAGGTAGGGTCACCACAAGCGATACAGCTCATGTAGTGGAGGGAACACAGGATGGCTCAGAATGCCACCAGTTCCTTGCTCCATGTCCCTCCCATTGAAAACACCCTGAAGTCATGACAGAGCAGCAGGCACAGAGGGACAGAGGGTGACATCCCCATGCAGCGTGTCTGCTGGCCAAACCTGCCGCCTCCAAACATATCACACTGCGAGAAATGCTGCAGAAAAGGGATTTCCCCTGGGTTTTGGACAAGTCCCTGGCACAGCAGCCAAAACCCACCGGGATGGTGGTGCCCAAACGATTGATTTATTGGTGATAAACAACCCAAGTGCAGACAGGAGTGAAGGGTCAGGATCGGTTGTGCTGGGCCAGTCTGGAGACACCACGGGCACAGCCCTTGCTTTGTGCCTTCCATGCTTCTAGCTTTAATTTAGCTTAAATGTTAATTGTCCAAGCCAATGAATTTGCATATTTCTGAGGTTCTTGCCATCTATATTCAACAGCTTGTCCGCATGACTGAAAACTCTTGTGACCTTTACCATCAAATAGATTTTGGATCCTGGGAAATCAGAGAACAAATCATGTTCATCCAAACCATCTCCACCCGGAGGAACAGGGAAGGTCCCGCTGTCCAGCCCCCCCGAAGGGCAGCGCCCTCAGTGCTGAACCAAATAGAATTAATTCCAGGTAAATATTAGCACTGGGTAAATGGTAAAAAGTGCAGCGGGTACTTTTTCAGGTTCAAAATATAACTTTGATTTGACTGGATTGTTTAGCAAACACCGTTTATTGATTTGCAGAAGCTATCATGAAAAATTTCCTGCCTGAGAACTGCCCAGACCAGCAAGACCCTTTACAAAAACACACTAAGAACAGACCCATCAATCTCCTCATGTAATTCATGTCATCCTGCCCAAAACAGGGTGAGCAAAGCTCTTTCACAACGATGATGTCACTGTTTTTGATGGAAGGCATGGCTTGGGTGCTGGCATAGGACAGGGTCCTGGGGGGGATCCCAAGCCCAGAACCCCCGGCAGCTCCACCGGCAGCAAAACCGGTCCCGGTCCCATTCACTCCCAGCCCGTGTGCTGGTGTGATGTGCACGACCTTGCAGCTGGGTGCACAGCGCGCTTTCGGCATCTGTCACGCTCCCCTCTGCCGCTGCCTACCTTGCTGAGTTAGTTATGAAATTATCTCCGCATTCAGGGGCAAAAATAAATATTTAATTGTGGTAATGGCCGTAATTTGCATTCAAATGTTTTTCAGAGCAAGAATTCCTCACTAAATGACACCAAAGGCTTTTGAGAATGATGAACTTATTTGAGAACATTGCTTTCTAGTCCGCTGAACGTCATCGCCAGAAAAATGGCTAAATTTAGCAAATAAAAAAAAACTCCACCAAACAAAAAAGAAAAAATCTATTTTCTCAGCTGTAATAAATATAGCGGGTAGTAAAAAGGAGAATACTTCAGCTGTAAGTGGGGTATTGTTACTTGATATGTGGGAGAAAAACCAGAAAGCTAATAAGACATTTTTATACATAAAAATCATGTAATCCTGGTGCATTATGCATGTTGCACTTATTCATGGTCTATCCATGGGCAGATATTTATTATTACACACAGCTATCTGTTATGCGAGGAGATGCAGATCTGAGGTTTCATACAGAGAATCTTTGGGTATCTCCTGTACCTAGAGCGCATTGGGGTGTTATTTATCCCATACATAAATAAGATCCTTTCCTGTGGTCAGGATATTTTGTGTCACCATTGCTGCTGTGACCCCGGCAGACCTCGTGCTCCCCAACTCTGCCCAAGCTCCCAGCCCGAGCATCTCTCCTCTCCCCTGGCTGAAATCCAGACTTTGTCTCCTCACCCTTTGTTCTGTGGGCTGCAGGACAGTCTGCTAAGGGACTGTCACCCAGGGGGACAGTGCCTGCTCAGGGCTGGCTGCCTGTGTGTGGTCTGGTTGCTACAGCAGTGCCAGGGATGCTGGCCCGTGTGTCCCCGCAGCCATGCGGGAGCCTGAGCTGCTCCCCCACTGCTGGTGACAGGCATGCGGGTGGGAAGATGCTTCTCTACCACCCTGAGATTTTGTCTCTAATTTTTCTTCTTTCATAGGCAGTGACTTCTCTGAGTGCTATTCAGAGCAACAAAGAGAGTACATCCTTCTAGTTTTGCCAGCTGAGGTTTTTGGGGTTTTTTTTTTGTGTTTTGTTTTTGTTTTTTTCTTTTCAATTTCCTTTCAGTCTCGAACACGGGTTGCTGTGTGTCTGCCCGGTCTGTGCTTATGTGGAGATAATCCCACGACTCAATTTTCGAGTACATTTAGTGTCTAGACAGGGCACTGCGATCCTTTGTCCTTCCCTTATTGATTTCAATAGCCCTTCAGGCGCAGGTACTTTCTAACTTCAAAAATGACCAGCGCTGCGGGCGTCCCCATACCGTGTCCACCCCATCTTTGCTTCAGAGTCTCCATGCCACCATTCTGCCAGGTGTTCTGCTCGCTTGTCTCAAAAACAACCAGGAAAAAATAATATCCATAGTGGGACATAAAAATTATGGAGGAGGAGGTAAAAGCAGCTGAGCCTGGCTGGCAGTGCCTCCCCAGCCCCTTGGCCAGGCTGTGGCACATCCCAGAGATGCAGAACTTGCTCTGTGTCCTGGGTGTGCTGGGGCAGGGACCAGGCCAGAGCACCCGTGGCAGTCCCAGTGTGATCATGGGCACCCCGCGAGATCCAACACACGCTCCTGCTCTCTGCATCCATAGATCAGGACAACCCAATTAAGTCATTTACAGTGAGGACCTGGAGATGGCAGCAACATATAATCACAAACATAAGCAGTTTTTACATGGTAATTATATATTCTATTTTTTTATCAGTGCAACACAGACAGAAGATTATTTTATGCTTGATATCATTCTAATTTTTGATCCATTTCCCCCCCAACTTAAAAAGGATTAAGATTGGGCTTCTGGTAATAATTTTGGATATGCCAACTTCATAAGTACTACGCAGCATTGTATTAAACAGATTATTAGCTACTTTTGCTTATTGTTAACACCGTTTCTCTTCTTTGGACTAACATCTGAAATGTATGAAACCAGATGGTTTGAATGGTCAAGCTGAAAGGCCAGAATATTTTTTAAGTCTGTTTTAAAATAAAACATACTATTGCTTTAAACTCCATCTGATAAAACAGACCAGAGTAGATCAGCAAGGAGGGAGGGAACACCGTGCCTGGCTTTGATCATTTTCAAAAGGAATTGGCACATGTGATTTTCCAGAAGATGAAGGCACCAGGTGAAACTATTTCATATTCCAAGACCTTTTCTCTGCTGAATCTAACATCTGCTGCTGGTTTTCCCTGGGTTTGAAGAGCGGGCTGCCTGGCCTCCCAGTTTACATCAATAATCGGTTTGTATCAGTGGCCAGGCAAGAGTAGAGGTGGTGAGGAGCGGCTGATGCTGTGAGGGTGCAGAATGCGTGGGATGGAGAAGAGGATGGAGAGGGGGATGGAGGAGGGGATGGAGGATGGAGAGGAGCTGCCCCTCCACCTGACAAGGGCTGGGCAGGCAGGGGATGCTGCTGCTGTCCTGCCTGTGGTGGGTTTGCAGAGGGAACCCCGGGTGGGCAGCGTCCCATGGGAATGGGGCTGGGGGGAGACATTGCCGCCCTTGGGAGGGTGGCTTTTCCCAGGAGGCTCATCCGCTGCTTCCAACTGCTTTCAGCCCCACTCTTGGGCTGAAACAAGTGGCCAAAGCCCCACCCCAGTCTGGCGACAGCTCCCACCCACGGCAGCATCACCCATCGTCTGCGTAGAACCAGGCTATCGTCAAAGACAACATTAATTATAACTAGTTCCCTAATAGCTGAAAATAACTAATGTAATTCTCTCTGTTTGGCGCCAGTAGGGGACAAGTCCAGAGTAAATGAGCTCATGGTTAGGAATCAAAGATTAACAGACTATCTAGGAGTAATTTCTTCTCCACATGAATTAGCAAATCGTAGGTAATTATTGTAGACAGAGCTAGGCAGGTTCATTTTACTAGGTCAGTTAAGAATAGCCTAGGATAATTAAATTGTCTCTAGAGCCAGTAACAACGCTGGAGTTAGAAAAGGCCATTTTCCCCTTGCTGCTCATCTTCTGGGTAAATCATATTTGCCCTCAGCACTGCCCGCTGGGGCAGATCTGTGCTTGCAGGTGTGTTTGTTTAGTTGCTTATTTGGTTCGCTGATGGACTAAACTCCATTTAGGGGTGGCTGGACACAGGGCTGTGGCCAGGCTGGTCCCTGAGGATGGGTCCCTGTCACTCACCCCTGCCACCCTTGCCAGGTCCAGGCCAAGGGGTGACAACCCGAGGCTTGCCTTGCACGGAAGGCTGGGCAGGGAGGTGACAGACGTTCCTCCCAGTGTGACAAGTCCTGAAGTCAGTGACAGAGGCACCTGGTTTCAGCAAACTTGTGCGTGATGTCAGGAGAGACCAGGCAGCGCCACCTACCCCCTGTGCACCCTGCGAGCCCCTGCATGCATACAAGGGCAGGATGGCAGCATCTGGCCCTGTGGCACTTTGCTTTTTCCTTTCCTTGCAGGCAGAAAGTGGGGAAAAACTGTCTTTAAAAAGCCTGCACAGGAGGCTTGTGCCACTGGTCACACGCTTGCACCTGCCTGGAAGAAATAATCTCAGTGTCCCTTGGGAACTGCTGCTGGGGGTGGGACAATGGCAGCTCAGGAGGCTCCTGTCTGTATTATTTTCTCTGGACATCACCTGGCCATGAGATGCAACTTTACCTCTCCTGATGCTCGATGCCTACTGGAAAAAGGATGCAACATCATTAAAAATAGAAGCGTGAAAGATTATTTACATTTCAAGAATAGCTAAGGTCTTTAAAGCAACTTCCATCATCCTTTAAGGGCTCTTAGTCAAACGTTGTTCATTATTAATGCCTGTTGGCTTTATTTAGCCTATGACTACAATTATATATTTATGAGGTAATCAGCAATTGGAAATTTCCCTGTAATGGTAACTGGAGCTTGGCATCCAAATAAAATGAATACCATTAAGAAAGTATTGCGGTCATTGGGGTGGATCAAGTGTGCTAATAGCCCAACTAACAGCAATTAAGTCAATTAACCATTCAGACATATGCTGCTCAATTTCCCTGCTTAAACAGCCCGGTGCATCTGCGAAATTTGTGGAACTTATTTATGGTGTAAGCGGCTGCTAGTCATTATTAACCAGGGGAAACAGTGAAAATAAGGGAGGCTTGTAAAAAATTAACTACTGCAACAAAAAGATCTGCTAATTGCCCATTCCCCTCCCGGTGGGGAAAGGTTTTGCTTTCCCGAGTATTTATTTATTGTCTTTTGAATGTTGCTACGAGCATTTCATGGAATCGCATGTACAGGTGGATGGGCAATGAGAGGGTGATGGTGATGGAGGTTTTCGGGTGCGAGCAGCTGCGAGGACGGGTTGGTGGTTGGTTGGTCCGTCTGTCTGTTCCCTGGGTCTGTGTTGGGGTGGGAGGTGCCCATGGGGACCCTGCTGGGTGTCAGGGAGGAGCAGGGGGCTCGGGCTGATGGGTGTGACAGGGACCAGGGGGAGACCCTGAGCAGCCCCTTCCCCAAGACCTGTCCTGGTAGAACCAATGGCCCTTTACACAACGGCTGCAGGTCCCAGAGCTGCCCAGGCTGGAAACACCAGCCATCCATCACACACCATCACCCATCTCCTCCTGCATGTTGGGGACTTGCTGACACAAAGCCTCTCTGCTCTGCCTTTCTGTTTTGGTTTCCTGCCTTTTGACCAAATGAGGATGTTCCAAAGTTTTGTTAAGTGCCTCTTTTAATGAACCCCATTAAAGTTAACCTAGCCATATAATATACACGAGAAATCCACCATAAATATAGGTAAATAGAGATTGTAAAGATAAATAACAATACCGGTGTGTGAGGAGTGATAATGTACTCTGTTTACTGCAGGCCCATAAAAGACCAGTAAAAGATACTGCACCTTTAATGACTTACTTTCTCCATGGCAGCCGGCACTCACACTTAGCAAGCTAAGGATGCAGTGACACAAAAAGCTTACAGATAATTAAATATTGATTTTTGTTTTCTAATCCTATATAAAAATTGTCCTGGGTCTCCCAATGGTAGTTTCATCTCACTAGGACACAGGGAGGGCTATTAACCCTATTTGGTTTCAAGCTGTTGTAGAACAAATAAACAGGGAGGCTGGGAAGAGGCAGCAGCTCTGTGGGCAGGACCAGCTGCCAGGTCCTGCCAGGAGCTCGTGCCCAGGCAGGCGGCCAGCGGCGCCTCGTCACCGCAGCCGCAGCTTTTTGGTGAGGATTGCGGCATTTTCATCTGTGTACATGGTTCAGGTGATTCAGGGAGCCTTGCAGTGGCCATGCAGACACCAGAACCCCATGGTTTTGGTGTGCAGGCTCAAGGCAGCCAGGGCAGAGCAGACACTGGTGCATCCCACCATTCCTACAGCTCCTGTGACAGAGGCGCAGCCAGTGCATGAACCCTGAGTGCAGCTGCACTCCTGGCACCTGCCTTTTTTGCTGCATCACATCTCTCCCTCTGCAGAAGCAACTGGAAAGCAGGGCCACATGCTGCTCAGCCCAAGCAGGGTGCAAATTGCCACCTCCTTGGGCTGCAAACAATGCCCCTACGCAGAGATGGGCTGAGGCCAGGGGTAAAGGGGATGGTCCAGACCATCATCTGTGAGGGATGGTCGGCCCCAGGGACATCACCATGGTTTCTGTTCATGAATTTTTCAACTGACCATCCATTAGTTTGAAAATAGGAGATAGGAGAGCTAATGCAATGCACTGATCTAGATGGAGTGCCCTCGATGGTCTGTGGAGTAGGCTGGAATTTCTATGGAAAGTAAAGGTGAGCATGTGAAACCTCCCAGAAACACATGGTCAGAGCAGCCTTTGAGTACATGGTCCACGTGCCTGGTCTCTCTGGCCAACCTGCTTGCTCTTCTGAGATGCTGCTGTTCTCACACTGCCTCTAAACCCACTCTGTTCCCAACATATTTACATCATCCTGACAGATTTCTCCTGGAAATTGATACTTGGAGTTTCATGCAGAATGCATGCAAAACCTCAATGCATTTTCACAAAGCTGAATTTTCACTCAGGTGCACGGGAGAGTGTGGTAGATCAGTGTGAGGAGGCGGCTGGAGGAACGAAGGTGTGGGGGGGAAGGACCAGGGGGACAGACCGCAGAACAGAGGCTGAGGGTGCAGCTGGCCAGGCCAGGGCAGGAGGGAGCAAGGGGCTCGAGTGGCCTCGATGCTGAAGTGGGGGGAAGACATGGGTTTGGCTCAGCTTGGCTCTATGGCAAGGTCACAGTGTCAGGATTAGATGGGAGATTCTTGCACCTAGTGTCACAGCCTGGCCTGACAGCAACCGGTGTGGTGGGGAGGCAGCGGGCGACCCAGCGTGACTGCCAACTCGGGCACGTTGCTCCACAATGGGAAAAAAGGTATTAAAATAATAACCTCTAAGTCTGCCACGCATGATGTTTTCTATCACTATTGGGAAAGCAATTGCCTCCAGCAAAGATCTATTTCCTCAGCTGCTCATTTCCAAGCACGCAGTAAGTACTGTGTACACAGTATGAAATGGAATAAACCCCAGCATTACACAATAGAGTCACTCATTCACAAAATGAAGCAAGGGGCCTCCTTTCCCAGTTATCTTTTCAAAAGCGCCATGCAGCATAACTCACACTGTTTACAGACTTCGGGATGTGAGTAAATCACGTTGCTTTACATAATTCCTGTCCTTTGGTATATTGTGCCTTTTCTGAAAGAAGCAAATATCCACTCCCCTCACTTTTCCGATGCTGTATATAAATGAAGCCGTTGCTCAAACATGCCAAATGAATCTGATTGTGGGGAAAACAGCAAAACATCTTCCTGAAAAACTGCATGCTCCATTTGCTGAGAAATCTTAAATATTTTACTTGCAAAAGCCTGTAGACTCAGTGTTTTCCACACCAAGTGTAAGCAGTACACTGTGTACACTGAAGCCCTGCTCAGCCATGCAGAGGAGTTCAAGCAAAATAATGAATTAAAGTGCACCCTAAGTCTGTGCTGATCCCAAACCTGCAGGGAAGGGAAGCTGGGCTCTGCAATTAGCTCAGCTCTGCACGGGCTGGGGGCTCACACCTCGGTGCCTTGGGCTCTGCTCCATCCCCCAGCTCACTACGGTCAGAGCCCCTGACCAGCCCATTTGTCCAAATCCCTGAGGAACGGGGGGAGCTGGAGCAGCAGCTCCCGCGAAATGCATCTGAACCTGAGCAAATAACCACAAGATCTTTCGTGGTTGTCTGACTCCTTCTCTGCTCTTCCTCGGGGGGTTCACGACCTCATTTGCAGGCTTTCCCGGCTAACCGCTAATCGCCCCTGCCTCCTCCCCGCGGCCCTCGAGGGGACACCTCAGCACTCGCAGCCGAGCGGGGAGAACCGAACTGCTGCGCTGTTCCGGCCCAGGGGCTTCCCAGTGGGACTGGGGGGGCGGCGACCCGAGCATCACACCCGACCCCGCCCTTGGGCACCGCCCCACCCTCCCCCGCCCATCCCTCCTCCCACCACCCGCATCCCTCCCTTCCTGCCCTCGGGAGCAACATCTGCCCCAGCTCGGGCAGCTCCTGTACCTGAAGGCAGCGGGGGCTCCCCAGAGACGATGGGGCAGGGACATCTTGAGGGTGTGAATGTTTGGGGAGGGGGGGGCATTAAAGCGTTTTTCCTCTCGAGCTGTGTCAGCATGTCAAGGCAGCAAGGACCCACTTCACGCCCTGCCAGCGCAGGGCAAGAAAACTATTGCCTACGTGTGATCATCCCCGCTGCCACCCCCAGCCTCAGCACAACGACCCACACAGGGATCCCGGGAGCGCGGCGGGGGGCGGGCAGCTACCCTCAGGCTGCGGAGCAGGGGGCCGTGGAGCCATGCTCCCACCTGTGTCCCCTGAATGGCGCAAGCACAAACCCCAATGCATCTGCACCTTCCACCTTCTCCCCGCAGCAAAATCATCCCGCCCCAATACCAGAGCTACGGCCCTTGCCCCAGTGATGGTTTGGTACTGGTCTGTTAGGAAACTGGCAGCCCCAATGCTGGAAGGACCTTTCAAACACAGCCACCCAGCAGCCACTGATTGAGACTCAAAAGAAATACTTTCAGGGCAGCAAGATGTCAGGCCAAAGCAGGAACAGCAGCAGGTTTGAGACTACAGACGCGTTAGTCAGAGCTGATGAATGCTGGCTTGTCAAGTCTTCCCATTTCAGTCCCTGGATTGCCTTTAAAGTTTGCCAAGTCACTTTTCAGCATTTGTGTGGGCAGAAGGAGACGTGCAATTAAGCTGCAATTGCTGCACCAAAGCCGAATACTTTCAAGTTTGTTATTTCCTCAAAAATGACAAAATGCTGGTATCAAGTCAAGGAACAGGACAGGAGCTCCTGTTGCAAAACCATACTCGGCGCAATGCTATGTTTGTCCAGAGCTGGATTCTGCTTTTGCTGAAGGATGAAGACATGTACATCACAAGCTACATTAGCATTTGAGAAGCAGGCTGGAGAATCAAGAAAACCTATTTCCAAGCACAGGTAACTTGCAGGCAGCCAGCACGTCTGTCTGCAGCAGCCACTGAAGCCAGCAGAGACACGGAGCTTGTGCAGCCCCCCAGGGCTGTGTGGCACCCCAAGGGTGAGTGGCACCGGGGCAGAGCTGCAAGGGTGTGATGTGCATATGCAGATGTTGGATGTGCCTGGGATCGCAGACCCACTGGAGCCCAGCCACCCTCTGTGGCTCCTCCATCCCTATCTGCCCCAGTGCAGACACTGCTCCTGCACTTGGCCACTCTGGGGTCTCCATCCCCAGGTGTCCCCAGAGGGTCCCACAGCTGTCCCACTGAGCCAAGCTATGATGGTGACAAGGCACTGGCCAGGTAGAGAGGGAGGACAACTGGTGCCTCTGCCCTGGCCGTGGCTTCTGCACCTTAACCATGGTGCACACTGTGGAAGGGGCACATGTCCCTCCTGTCGCCTCCCTTGGGCCCTTCACCCGCAGTCCTTGGTGCTGCCACCCACCCGTCTGAAGCCTTCATGCACACTGCACCAGCTCTGGCCTTTCCCTCTGCTGCCTCTCCCTGTGATTGCCCATTCATTGCTGTTGCTATCAAGGAAAAGACAAAGGTGAGCAGGGACACAGCGCAGGCTGCGCCAGAGTGACAGACAGACCCCGGGTGCATCCATGTCCCTGTGTGGTGCAGGACAGTGGAGCTGCAGTGCTGGGTGCAGGCTCTGTCTCCACACGGCTGGGATCAGAGTTTCCCTGAGAGGCTTTGGCAGCCTTTTGAGCAGCCGAATCACAATTATTTCCCCAGCATAGAAGGGATCATTTTGTGGGTACCTATTTCCACAAGGCTTCCTTTCAGCAGCTGTAGACATGTCGGCACAGCACCACGTGCTGAAAAGCCATCCTTCTTGGGCATAAACTATCCCGACCGTGGAATGAATTGATTTGGAGCCTGTTGGCTGCTAAACTGAATTAATTTCATCCTCAAGGGCCCCACTGAAATGCAGCAAATACCCCACCAAGAGACTGGGGCTGGGAAGTGGTTCTGTGAAGAGCCCCCTTTGAAAACTCATCGGGCATATCGTGATAATCTCCGTGAGCCACCAAGCAACAGGCAACAAGTGTCCCCCATTTGGTGCAAGATTTTCGGTAACATATTGCTTTTTAATCAACACTTAAACACGAAATGCTCTTTTTCGTCTAATGCCTGGGATGATTTCATAGCAACGCATCATGCCACCCAGTTTTAAAGCAGAGACCAACTTTTTCAGAAGAGAACATTTACCCAAAATATGTGATTTAATTGAACAGTCATTTTCTGCCTTCTTTTTGCTGACTGCAGAAAGCTGTGTTTGAATACAAGCCACTCTTGTGCCTGCTCAACTTCTCTTCTTGCTGCAAAGCAGCAACAACAACTACAAAATAATCAATTGGCTTGCATAAATAACCCAGTAGTAGGATGGGAGGAAAAGCAAAGCCCCAGGATCACCATCACCCAGTGCTGGCACTGCCAGTGGTCACCATCACAAGGGGCTCAGCTCTCCAGTCAGAATGGAAAAGTTTGGTGAAGTCTGGGCCAGTGCTGCCTGCAGGGTTTAAAACAGGCTACAGGATGGGTATTATTTTAAATATTAATGGTGTCCTAAATGCTAATCATAGAAATGCTGCATAAAGAAATGGAGTCCAAATTATTTTGTTTCGTGCCATGGTTAACTAGGCCAGGACAATCACAACCAGGCTCTGTATTTATGCCTGGTTCAAAGCTGTTCTAATCCGGAATGGAGAAGTCAAAACCCACAGATTTACATTGGCTTCATTAAGTAATGCGAAACAAAGCCTGCAAAACTCCTTGTGAAGATTTAATGGGAACTGAAGTGTCGTTGGAGGCTGACTGAATCTGTGCTGTGTCCTGCAGCCCAGACTCCTGGTCGCTCTTTCTGCAAGGCTGTTTTTCCCAAAGTGGCACGTTTTTCCACAGGCCTGTGCCCACGGGGCTGACCGCTCTGCCTGCAAACGGTGTGGGGTCTGGACCCCCACATGTGCCCTGTGCTCCTGCCATCCCCTCTGCTGGTTAAAAACTGCGCATCCAAAGCCATTTCTTTGGAAACTGATGTTTTACGGGAAGAAACTTTCCCTGGCACCATGTGATTTTGACCAAGTTTAATTTCAAAGGAAATTGAAACAAAGTATCTCAATAATACAACAATGTTCTTTTTAACATTTTCCAAATGTCACATTTTGATATTTCACTTTCAAATGTCTTTTCCTTAGAAATTTATACTATTTAAGAAAATTAAGATGAGATTAGATTTCTTCCCCTCTAGTCTGACTGGGTGCAACTTCTGTGGGGAACTCTACACCCGAGTGTGTGGCAGATTGGGCAGGGGGACTCAGTGGATGCTGGGAGGATCCGTCCCCTTCCCTGGGATGCTGGTGCGTCCCTGGGGCTCAGCCCATGAGCAGCAAAGCCCTGGCTGGGCTCTGCTCTCACCACAGCTCTCGAGATCCACAGTGACATGCAGGGCAGATTGCTTGGTCTGGAAACCCCTTTTCAGCTTGGAATACACAGATGGACAGAAAACCAACAAAAACAAAGCTTTACCATTGATGCAAATTAGACTAGAAGTGTCTTGAAGAAAATTTAGAAATGTGAGGTTTGCTGCTGGTTCAGAGGAGAAGTTTCACAATTATAAAATTAACAGGGAATGGAAACGTTCTCTTTTACTTAAGAGTAAATATGCATGAGAAGGAAGGAGAAGGGGAAAACTTGTTAGTAGGACATAGCCAGTTTGAGGGAACTGAATCCTAAAAATAAAGAGAGCACAAGGCATGAGGGGCAAGTCACTTGGGTTTGGACCTTGCTCGGCAGGTCTGTCCCCCCAGAGCAGAGGGCTGTGCAGAACAGACTCCTATTGCCCACCAGAATGTACAGTGCAAAACCAAAGGATTAAGAAGGGAAGGAAGAGCATTGCTTTTCAGTGTCTGCTGAATGTGGAAAGGGATTTTTTGAGGGTCTGGGAGTACCTATGGGGCTGTGCAAAGCACCCAGATTGGCATGGATTATTGGAAATTACCCTGTAACAGGCACCAGGAAGGAATTGTGGACCCTTATTCCTGGGTGAATGCAATGCTTTGAGCCTATTTTCAATTGCAGTTACCAGCAGAGTTGGAGAAGACAATGACAGGAGGGGGAAAAAAATGTTAAAAAAAAAAAAATCACAAGCAGCAATAAATTTTCCCACAATGGTCTGAAGAACAAAATGCTTCCCAAGCAAGTTCAGCAAAAAGTATGTGTGCAAAAACCATATGGACAGTGGGAGTGTGTGGGTGTGCTTGTCGGAGGTGCCGGGTGCCCACTCCTCCCCGCACCACGCTCAGCATCGCCCAGCAGCAGACTGGGAGAAGGCAGAACATGGAGCTGGGGAGGGGTGAGTATGCATGTGCACGGTCATGTGTGTGCACACATGTGTATCTGCACGTGCACGCTCCACTGCAGGCAGCAGGAGAGCAGGCATGCACAGGAGTGTGTAGGTGTGCTGCGGGAGGAGTGTTTCTTTATTCAGAAGCCCACTAATTGCTCAAGAAAATGCTTCTTACATGTAGCATTCCCTGGCTGCCATGGATGAGTACTAATTTGTTTCTGCAGTGGATTGTGAAACCATGGTGTTGGAGGGGACACTGCCATAAGACTAACCATATTTACCCTTTGATTTTATCCAGAGGACAGCTCAACTCTTCAGATGTGTTTCTGCAGGACACCGAAAATAATAACACCACTAATTATACTATTACAGGGTTATTTCACCTCAACATTAATGCCTTAACGTACACCATATATCTGCACAATGACACCAGACATCATAAAAACCAGAACAATCACAGGCTGTTAAAGAGGAGTTGTAGGAACCCAGCAGGCTGGGCACCAGGAGCGCTGCCACGAAACACCAAGCTGCCTGAGGCACAGTGGCACTCGATGGGACCCTGCTGAGACTTGACAGGACCCTGGTGGCACCTGGTGGGACTTTCTGCAGCCCCAAACCCTCAAACAGTTACACCAGGAGCTGTGGGGCAGCAGAGTTTTTGGATCAGTGGGAGCATCCCTGGGCACGGGTAAGCTCGCTGCCAGAGCACCTGCACCCGAAACAGCTGTTTGCTGTAGTTCGCTCCTCCTGTGAGCCCCTTGGCTTCCCCAGGAGACCAGCGCATGAACACCCTGCACAAAGTCTTCTGCTGCATCTACAGAACAGCTTCAAAGATGTTTTCCCACAGGACCTGCCAAGGTCTATTCAGTCCCAGTCTGCTAAGATCCTTCTTTCTCAGACAAGGGGAAAAAAGGCAGCCCCTGAAGGTCGTGGCGGCGGCTCGGCCCGTGCCCGGTGTCAGCGCTGGCTCTGGGAGCGGCACAGGCGGCAGCAGGGCATCCCCAGCTCCATGTGCCGGCTGCTGATAAGAGCGGGGCCAGGCGACCCGCGCCGTGCGTGACGGGAATAGCGAGAGCCGCTATTCTGAGTGCGGTGAAAGGAGCTGCTGCTCAGCGCAGATGAATCCAGGCTCAGAATAGCAGACAGATAAGGGAACAGTAAGCCACAGGGTATTTTTTTATACACATTTAAAGAGGAGGTTGTGCCCAGTTTCGATGGTTAGGATAGCAGACCCTTACTCCTTCTGATATTTTAAAAGGCTACAGGAAAGCTTAAAATGTAATTCTAAATTCAGATTCATGTTTCCTCTTCAGCTCCTTCAAAGACCTGAAGGAACAGTTAAAATTTCAGAGGAAAATCTCTCCTTTCCAACATCCTTTGCGTGGCAGCCTGTATTGAAGACTAGGAGCGAGAGAGTAAAACACAACAGTTATGTTCTGTGGGTTAAAATCCTCACTGTTGTGCAAGAAGAAGGAAACCTGAGGCTTTAGCTGTGGGTGGAACAGAGAAATTTGTTTGGCTGGCGATTACTTTCTTCTCTGCTTTGCTGCCCAGAGCTGCACAGAACCTCACACCCACAGCTGACCATCCCAAAGGAGCTGGACCAGCAGAGCTGCTGTTTTAAATTTAACTTTCCTACCGGCACCTGCAGTTTCCTCCCCAGCCCAGCAGTGTGACATCCCATCCTGCTGTCCCCACAGCCACGGAAAAAGATACCGACCAAGCTCTCCCCTCGGTTTCACCGGTGTAAATCCATGCTCAGTGGGACTGCTTCAGATTTATGCCAGTGTAACTGAATTTACCAGCTTAATAAATGACTCCTCCATTAATAAAAGGAGAGCTGCTTAAGATCATGAACTTCACGACTATGACAAGGTCACGCCCGCCACTTCTGTCCTCATAACTTTTCCAGTATTAGTATCTCCGGCGTTTCAGTGTCTCTGTGTATCCAGGTTGGGGAGGAAGGATGTCTGAACGCAGGAGCAATGCCCAGAGCCCCGGGATGAGTCCCCGGGGAAGCAGAGCCCGAGTGTTACCCGTCTCCTCTGCATGGGGCAAAGCTCCTGGGGCCTCACCCCCCTGGGAATTCCAAATGAAATCCCCAAATCAAACATTTTCTCGGGGTCCTGATTTTAACAATTCCTTCTCAACAATTTCCCGGATCAATACAAGAAGACAGCTAAGTAGCAGCCCAGAAAAATACTTCATTCTGACTTTGATTTTTAGAAAGAATTAGGGAACAAAATTAATTTGGAAATGATAAATCCAGCAGTCCCTTCCAATAAGGCCAACAGATAATTCTTTAACCTTATTAAAATGTGGGAGGGTTATTTCAAAGCAAAAACTTATTAACATAGGAAATGTTCCTGCAAAAATACTTTCCATTTGATAAATTTCTGACAGGTAAAAATTGAATTGCAAAACTGTCAACCAGCTATGTTTAGATCCACCACCTTAGCCAGAGTTTGAATGAATACAAAGTAATGGGATTTTGCTTACACTCAAATTGTATCTTATGTTCAGAGCCATGTGAATAATATATTCTCCAGTTCACAAAACACATGAAAAAATAAAAGAGAAATAATTTTTCACCATCGATGCATAGAAAAGTTTTAGCAAGCTTATTCCAAGATGAACAGAGCAACTGCTTGGGTAGAAAGTTGCTATTTCATTCTGAATACTATTTTTAGCTTTTGTTTTGACTCGTCAAACAAATTTTGAAAATAATTCAGATCTCATTTCTTAAAAAAATTTAAATATCACTTTTGAAAAGTGCCATTGAAATATATTATTTTACTCTTTTCTGCGCTTTCCCCAGCAAGTGGTCTGGTGATAGGAAATCACGCATGCCTGTTACAGCCTTTGTCCCGGGAAGAAAGTTTGTCTGTGCCATTGCAGCCCGCAGGGTCTGACCAGGCGCAGTGGGGTGATGGGGTGACAGGCCGCTCCCAGACACTGTCACCCGTCCCTGTCACAGCCAAGATTGTCCACCCGTGGGGACACCCCCTCTGCTCCTTCTGGGTGGGAAACTTCTTCCCAGCCCCGGCTCATCCTGAGAAGCGTCCGCTCGCTTCTTCCCTCTTCTATTGGTGTCTTTTGATTACGAGTCTGCTTTGAAGAGACACTAATTGTAGCCTGCACACAATGCTTGTAATTATGCCTATTACATTTTGATTCATTTCCATATGTCAACACTACTACAAGGGGGATAGGGGGGCGGGGGGAGAGCAGAGTTTTATAATCGGTTATTGTCTGCAAAAAAAACCTGCACAGAGCATGAGTGAAGTGTTCTTTGTAGAAATTGAAAATAAGATTATAAATAAAAGTCTTCCTCTGACATCCAGAAAATGGACACTTTAAAATAAATTGCCACTGTTGATCAAGAAGATTGCTAGCTACCTTTTACATTAATGAGGCAAATACTCTTCAAGTCCCTAATAGCAATATGTTTGAGTATGTCATTTCAATAGCTTCTTTCTTAATAAAGCTTGACCCTAATATTCCCTTTGCTGTCAAAGGCATTGTCCTGCCAGACATATCTGTGATTTTTAGCTGCTAATCAAAAGAAACAAGGGGGGCCAAGAGCGACTGTTATGCAAAGAACTGCAGAGACCCACAGGGCGAGGCTTTCAGCCACAATGGGACCCTGGACCAGGCACAATTTGCTGCTCCAAGGCCAGTGCCGGGAACATGGCAGCAATAGTATCTGAGCCAGTGTGGTGACACAGCAGTGGAAGCCACCAAGACACTGTTTGTCCAGCAGTTTACGCTTGGGTGGCTTGAAAACCCCAAGGCAGGTGGGGGTCTGCCAGCCCCCCCACTGCCACCAGCACAGGATGCTCCGGGCATGGGGACCAGGGACACTGTCCCCATCCCGCACGGCTCCCCCAGCAGGATCAGCACCCAGTTGGCTCTTCCCCTCCAGGTAGTGCTACCGACTAATTACTAAACTCACAAAAGTAGGAGCAGAGCTTATTCTTTAGCAATCAATCAATACAAGTTAAAAGGGCATCTTGTTTGTTTCTGTAACAATGCTCTTTAGAAAATTGGGGTCTGTTACCTTCCCCAGCTAATACACCATCCGTCATACATTGCATCAGTCATATCATGTTATGTTTCAAAGCATAATATAACATGATGTGACTGGTGCATCAGGCAGGAGATTTACAAAGGGAGGCATTCTGCAAGACATTAGAGCCACTTTTTTGTTTTTTTAATCTGAGTTTGAAGACAAAACCAGTTGACTTTTTGTACCAAGCAGGTACAAAAGGCAGGATGGTTTTTTGTCATCATAGGCAATCACTGCCTGAGAGCCAGAGACCCCCAGGCAGCACCCAGGCACTAAACATCCCCCAGAACCACCTGAAAAATAATCCAGACCTGTTAGAAAGTGGCTATTTGAGGGTTTAGCTGCCAGGCCGGGCTCTGCAGGAAGGAATGGTGCTGCCAAGGCAGGGACCACCAGCAGATACAACCGAGGACACATCTGCTGGGGCAAGTTCAGCCCCTGCTCTCTGCCCCTGTGCAAAAACGGGTGAAGAAAATAGTGCAGCTACAGGGAGAATACAAAACATGTTGAGAACTGAAGCAAAAAATAAAGCTGATCGGTAAGAACCCGTGTCAGATGCTTTTGGAGCTGCTCTGCTCTCTGGTGGAGGTGCCTGAGGAACTGGTACGGCAGCGGTGGCACCACAGTGTGACAGCAGCATGGGACACCCATGTGTGCCACCAGCACCGTCCCCTCCCACTGCTCTGCTGAGCAGGACACGACCTCCCAGGCAGGAACTGCTGTTTTCTATCTGAGTCCTGGTATTTCAGGAACGCTTCAGAAGATTTCATGAACAAAACTGCTCCTGGGTTTTTGCTGCATGGATGAGTTCACTGTCTTTCAAGATTTTAAGACACTCTTGTTTCAGGGAAGTGAAATCTTAAACTTCAAAATAGCAGAAAAGCCACATTTTCTCTGGAAATAATGGTAGCAGAAAATTTGCCTGGATTCATACCAAGCTGGGTTATATAAAAATGAGATAACTTAAAAACATAAGGGGATGCAAAGAGTTTGATTTTTCAGGTTTCCATGCTTGCTGTGAGTTTTTGCACACCTCCAGACCTCCCAGCTTGGAATGCGATCTCTGAAGATTGCTGCTGGCATGAAAACGAAATAGAATGTCCGAATTCTAATTAGCCAAATGTTTGCTCTCCGAGTATGAATGTGCAGGCTCCCTAAATACCCATCGCAAACTCAGATCTGCACAAACCTTTATGGTGCCTATTTCCAACCCAGCCCCAGTGAAGCGGCTGCTCTAGAAGGGGCCCAGCAGAGCTGCAGAGGGTTTCAGGAGAGAGGGAAGAGATGATGTATTCCATTTTTAATTGGGGCTGTGGAGAATATGCAGGCAGCTGCCCACACAGGGATATAACCTGGATGTAACACACAGGCTGGCAAAAAGTTTATGAGAAGGAAACCTTGTGACTTTTTCCTACAGAACATGCTAAACACTCTCCCAGTAAAAAAAATAATGATTGGAAGATTCCTTATTTATTCTGATAAGTTATCATCACTGTCACTGAGATGAACATTTAGGCAGAACAGCTCCCCTGCCCACACACTGTGTTTGCTTTTTAAAAATATTGCAAATAGCTCAGTGGCTTTAAATAAATAAATAGCTAATGAGTCACACCAATAGGAATTTAATGTCAAGACGGAGGAAGTGCCTGCCTGAGTACCTAGCCTAAAAAGTTTATTAGTATTTCTTAACCACATCAGTACTGCTCCCGCTCCCAGCCCGCTGGGCATCCCAGCAGCGCCCACAGCTCTGAGCGCTACTGGTCCTGCAGCCGGGAACCTGCAGGGTACTGGCCGTGAAAGGGTTGCATAGAGTTTGTGGGAGAGCACCTGGATGGACAAACAGTGTTTGTCTGCTCCCTGCACAGGGCTGCAAACCAGGGACACAGCAGTGCCAGGCGGCCGTCTGGTTGAGGTGGAAGGCACCAGCCTTTCCTGGCACCGCAAACAGAGTCCTCATTTTACTGCCCTTGGAACACGACCCCATGCAGGCACAACATGGCCAAGAGAAGGCGGAGGTGGCATCGCTGGGGTTTATTTTTGCATCTGTTCCTGCAGGCCAGGGCAAGCATGGATCCTCAATGCTGGGTGGTGGGACAGGACTGTGGCCAACCCAAAGGAAACCTGTCCACCCCATCCTCATGCCCCAGTGCCATAAGGATACTGTGAGCACTGGCGGGCACAGCCGGCCCCAGGGTACTCAGCACAGGTTGGGTCCCGGGGTTGTGCTCAGGGGCCCTGCAGCTCCAGAGAAAGCTCCAAACCTGCCTGAGCACCCAGGAGTGATTCACAGGAAGTTTGAAAGAAATTCAACTTGTGTTGGTGTGCCAGCGAGCACGTGGGCGCTGGGAGGTGACAACATCCCGCTCCTCCATTCATCTCCTCGGCTGAGAGAGCTGCAAAAGCCCTCCAGTTCTGCAGCACATGAGGTCCCCTCTCACCACCCACTCAGCCTATATTGGTATCTGCACATTTATAACAAGCTGGCTCACTCAGGATAGCAGCCTGAGTTTAGCAAATCCTGTCTCGCATGGGGAGCTGAGCTTAGAGCTGAACCCATCCACCCTGTCCCACTCTGTGGTGAGCAGCCACAATCCTGCTGCCAGGATCACCAGCTTTTCCCCAAGGAAATCCTGCTGATAGAAGAACAACAACTTTTACAGCACCAATTGGTTTGGCAATCCGGACTCAAAAATCATTTTAATGGCTTCCCCATCCAGGAGGAGGATTATTTTAAGGGAAAGTCAGTCTGTCCTGCAAAATAACCCAAATTATTTAAAAAAAAAAAAAAAATACCCTCTTCAGTCAAAATAGTTATAAGAGAAAATTTTCAGCTGACTGCAAATTCCAGGCAGGTGGCTGGGTGCTCCTGAGAGATGAGGCATGGAGAAACCGCTCCAGCGCTGCCCTGCAAGGGGGGCCAAGGTCAGACAGGCAGACAGACCGATGGACCAACCCCCCTGCATGAGGGGCTGCCCAGGGCTGGCAAACCCACTGCCAGGGCCAGGACTCTGTATCGGGGGAGACAAGGCAGGAATGGAAAAATCATCACACTCATTGCACAGATGGAAAGAGTTTACAGCGCTCCTCACTTCCTCATCCTCGTGGTGTAAATTATACAGACAGATGTACAATCTGGGAAGTTGTCCAAATTTTCTTTTTTTTTTTATATATTTTTTTTTAAGAAAGAGGGATGCTAAAACAACACTAGCTGTGCCATGTCTAGTCCTTGGCTTTCAGTGTTGGCAATGGAAGAGAAGAAACCAGCACTCCTGGCAAGTGGTGAATGTTCCAGACTAGCACTGAGCTCACCCATGGCACCCTGTCACTGCCCAGTCCCCTCCAGCAAACCCAAAGGGTTGACACCGCCGTGCCATGGGCAGAAGAGGGGACCCATGTGCCACCCGGCTGCCAGTGGGACAGAGCACTCACGGTGTCCCCACCACTGGTGCCGGGCCAGGGGGCTGCTCTCCCGAGCTGGGATCTAAGCAGCTCCTTGGATATTTACTCGATTGCCAGCAATGAGAGGGAGGAGGTGGCTGACAACATGTTTCCAGCGCTTTGCTTTGTGCAGATACCCTCCAGGCAGCATGTGTGCGTCTGCGAAGGGCTCTGTGTGCTGCTCAGTGCTGCTTCCAAACAAGGATCAAGTAAATTTTCCAAAGCATATTCTCCCCCATCAAACACTGCTCTTGCTTTGGAGACTGTCCATGGCTTTGACACTCCTGTGGGTTTTCTGCCCACATCCTTGTGCCAAAGATTCCTTGGCGTGAGCGGCAGGTTGCACTTGGATTTTGCTGGAGAGAAGCGAAGCTGATCGCACTGCGCTTAGGGCCGGGCTGGTCCCCACAGTTGAGGGGACAGGCAGGGGCTGTGTGGCTCCCCTGAGCGTCACCCACTGTCACCTGTAGCTCTGGGTGCTGGGGACAGCTGAAAACATCAGCAAATGTGAACAGGGTCAGTGTGCTTGCCCTAAACCAAGTCAACAGCCTTATGACATCTGGGTTCCATCACCTTCCTTGGCAGGTGTCCACTTCCAAATGGAGACCAGGAGACCGAATGATGACACCCATGGGGTGATGCATGTCACAGCACCAGGCTGCATGCACCAGCACTGTCAGACCCATCCCACTGACACACTGGGTGTTCTCAACCCAAGACACCCCCATGCCACAGCAGCACAACCATTGCCATGCAGGATGAGTTGTAAATGTGAGTTTCACTGCCACGATCTGTTATGATTTTACTACCTTGATTTCCTGACCCATTATGTGCTCCCACCTCCCTCTCATGCCCTACAGTGCCCAGGGGCCCCTGGCAGGGCTTTGCCTTCAGTACCAAGCTGGGAAGTTTAACTCTGAGCATCTCCCTCACGGGACATATGGGAACAGAACCGAGTTATCTGAAAACCACAATTCCTGCCCTGCGGGAAATGGCAACATTTTCATCTGGTTTCAGTCCAAATTGGACAAAAACCTGTAGCATCTTCACAGCATAAGAAATTGCAGAGTTTTTTCATTTTGCCTTTGCAGCACATTGGAGTTCAGCTGGAAGGTCAGTGTCACTGTCTCCTGGCCAGGCAGGGCTAAGGGCTTCCTGAAGAAATGCCAAGCTGCCTTCAAACCTGCTAAGAAACCAAGGGGTTTTCTAGCTGACATTTCCCTCAGAAAATATTCTGATGCCTCTGAAATACATTTCTCAATCTGAAAGATTCTGACCAGCTTTAGGGAATGGTAAATATTAAATAGCAAATAACCATCAAAGCAGAGATGAGAGAGATGGTTATGCTATAAGCATGTCAGCAAGATGGAGCAGATCCCTGTTTATCAGCTTTGGTGGCTGGTATCACGCTGGGTTTCATGGATAACTGTTGTCCCAATGCAAAACCAAGGAAAACAGAGGAACAAGCAGTTCCACAGAATACATCACCAGCAGAAAGAGAAAAAAGAAGGGGGAAAGACAGACATTAGGCAGACTGCTGGGTACTGCTGGGCTGTACAGCTTGGTCACCCTGAGCTGTAGCTTCTCCCTCATGTGTTAAAGTGCATTAGTGTCCCTTGTTCCAGCTCTGCCACAGCCCCACGGCCTGTTGAGAGACAAACTCACCCACTCTGAGCTTTTCCATGGTCTTTGTCCCTCTGGACCCAAAAGCAACCACTCAGGCCCTTCTTTCGGGGAATGAGTCACTAGGAAACTCTGCAGGTAATTAGAGGGCTGGATGATTGGAGAGAATAAAGGCTTTATTTCTGCCCCTGCAGTGGGGACTTGGAGCTGTTAGCAGGAATTCCCAAACCCAGTTCCACTTTGTTCTTAATGGGAATGGGTTTTTATTCTAAACCACCAGAGAACCAGCAAAAACTGCAGACTGGTCTCCCGTGAGCTGCCGCAGCACACCGATAAACATTTCCATACCCGGGCACTGGTGTTCTCAGCTCCCTGCCCTTGGGATCCTACCCGTGTTCTGAAGGCAGCCTCCAGCACTGGTGACAACACGCTGCTGCAGAGCAAGATCTAAAATCTGAGGCATCTGCGTGCTTTATACTCTAAACAGGAACTGGCCTGCCACCTCAAACTCCATACCAAATCACAAGCAGCAGAGCAGAAAACCAAATTATTCTCAGCTGTTACACTGCTTAATTTAATATTTCCAATGAGCTCCTTTTCCTTCTCTTCAAGAATGAAATGCATATTTGTGCTGTGTCACAAAACATTAGATTTTGTCAAGGCAATTCATTTTTCAATGGTAATTTGTAAGTGCACACCATACCACACACGGTCGGTGGAATTTTATGGCTTCTTTCAGAGACAAGGAAAATAAGAAGCACTCAAACTAGTGATGAGAGCATGGAAAAAAAAAAAAAGTGAGAAGAGGTAACAATAACAGACAGAGCATTCATCTCTCTCAGCCACACCAGGCTCAGGAAGAAAAGAATATCCAGGGAGTAAACAGCGACCATGGGCTCGGGTGCTCCAAGACAAACACGGCGAGCGTTGCTGACGGGCACAGAACACGCCTGTTTGCACAGCTCCAGCTCTCCACAGAATTTCAAATACAGGATTTAATGGAGCATAAAACAAGCTAAATAACCTCATCAGCTTAATAATAAAACAAATAAAAGTTGGGCTGTTTTTTGGCTTTTTATGGTATAAGGAACCCTATGGAAGCAGAGTTTACGGGGCCGCACAGTGAGCGCAGGCACAGCGGATCTGCCTGTCTCTGGCACTGGGCACAGGGGTTGTTCTCCTGGGATGTCCTCAGCTCAGCCAGATGGTTGGGGCCCATTGCATTGCTTGCAGCTAGGTCTGCCCCAGGGCACCAAGGGACAGAGAATTCTTGTCCCCATGGTGTCTCTTGGAAGACATGGCTGCAATGGTTCCAGACGTTCACAGCAACAGCCAGCCCCATCACAGTGATGTGCCAAGAACTCAACAGCAGCTCATGTGCTCTGCTGTGGCTTCCAGCAGAGCTGGACCTTGGCTGTCCCCTTCTCCAGCCCCACAGTGCTGCTGCCCCTGTGCCCACACCCAGGGGGTGACCTGGGGAGCGTCACCAGTAGCTCTGCAGGGGGATCCCCATAAGGATGGGGGGTCCCATAAGGATGGGGGGGTCCCATAAGGCCTACCTCTGTCCCAGCCCTTGGTTATGGCTGGTCCCACTCTGGCAGACTCCATCTCCTGCAGCAGGACCCTCCTTTGCTTCATGCAGCACAGCTCATTGTGTCCCAGGCTGCCATGGAAGTTCAGGGTCCTGGAGACAGGACATGCAGTTGGCTTCAAGACAGAGCTTGCTCGGTTCATGGGAGGAACTGCATGACAAGGCAGGGTGATCCTGTAATTAAACCTATGATTTGAGGCTTGAATTATATCACCAACAAGGGCAAAAGGAGACTTGATCTACTGTGTTTGTTGTACTGCACTTACAGGCAGCCAATTAATTAAACTCATGCTTCAGGGACTTCCACAGCCCAGAGGCAGGAGCAGGAGGAATCCCCTACTGCCTGACGCAACCCTGGCTCCAGCCTTCTGCTGCTCTGCACCTTTCCCTGGAGTGTCAGACACGACCACAGCGACAGGAGGGACCTTGGCTGCATGTGCTGCTGCTTCTGGTGACACTGACAGCTCTGGTGCTGGGATGCTCTATTGGGATTAAACTGATGCCTCAGTGTCAGGATGGAATTTTTCCCAAATCCAACTGTCTGGCATCATTCTGGAGGTTATCTCTGCCTCATGTGCTTTCAGAAAGCCTGACCTCCTTCGAGGTGCTCCTGCGCACGAGCTGAGCGTGCCGAAGCCCAGGGCTGTTCTGCAAAGCCAGGCTGGCAGAGCAATGCTCCAACTGCCAGCAAGGGCATCCACCCCGCTCCTGGCACTGCCTTCATTCGCCACCTGTATTTTGTATTTGCCACTAGTCTGCAAGTTAATAGCAGGTATCCAGCCTGTCAGAGGCTGACATGTTGTGACATACTGTAATATGACAAGTCCTGAGTGATGCCACTAAATGGGATCTTACTGCCTCAGTGCCAGACAGACAGCGGTAGCTTCCAGGTTGGTACAAAGGCCCCATCTCAGACAAAGAAGATTCATTAAATACCATTCTGCTTTGGATGCTTCACTTGCTCTTCTTGCCACCAATAAAGACCATAGTTGCTTTTAATATTCTTTTTAAAGCCACATGGTCTATTTTAGTTTGTACATCACAGTGCAGCATAAAGCAATGGTACAGGGTGGAACACATGAGCTAAATATACTTGTGATACATCTCTCCTACTGTTTATTTCTCAGAAACTGGTTAGCTCAAACAGCTCAGAAATTCGGCGTGTCACTGGAGGCAGAGCATGGTGAAGAGGTGAATATAAGAAATTCTTTTGAAGGCGCAGGCAAAACACAGCCAAGGAGACAGGAATTACCCCCAACCGGTTCTGCCACTGCCAAAAGGTTGGCTGGACACCTTAGCATGTGGTGCAGTACTGACTGGATGTCTCCATGGGAGGACAGACCAGAGCAAAAGCACCTTTTTTGCGCTATGCTGCTTGCAGCCTGCCCTCAAGAGCAGGGTGACCCCTGGCACCCCCATAGAGCCCCTTCCCCCATGCTGAGGGAGCCTGTGCGCACCCACCTCCGATGGCACAGGAGCCTGCTTGCTTTCCTGATCCTCCATGAGCAAGTAAGAGAATAAGATTTATAGCATATTTTAAGGTTAATCAGTAAAATCTTTCAGGCAACTAACTATAAGCTTCTATTCAAACAGTGTGATTTATAATGCCAAGGAGAAGTGATTTGGAGCAGCAGGGAGAGCCACAGGAGGAGAAACTTGCTCAGACTCTCCCTTTGAAGCATGAGGACACCTGTCCTGGTGCAACAGCACCTGCCCTGCAATCCCAGGGCCATGGTGATGGGTTTGCTGGATTGTGCTAACCCAGTGGGGCAGGAGCCAACGTTCCAACAGCACCCAGGCCCACGTAGCCAAGCAGGATGGGCTGCAATATGACTCTACAACCTTCCCAAGAATTTTCCCAAAAAACCCTTCTGGTTTTATTCCAGGCAAAATAAAGTCAAGCATCAAAACCTCCACATCCCTTTGCAAATTGACTTTCTGTCCTCCTCCCAGCTCTGACACCACCTTGCTGCTTACAGTTCAAACACTTGTGGACACAGTCAATGTGCCGCATGTAATTAATTAACTTAATGAACTTAGTGACCAACCTGTGGATAACCATAGCTAAATGTTTCCTTTAATAGATTCTCCTCATCCAGTGGGCCAGGGACAGAGAAATGGAGGAGCCGGGGTGTGCAGCTGCTCTCTCAACATCTGCACACATCCTATATCCTCCCACATCCTGCAGTGCACGCAGCTTTGGCAGCATTTTGGGGCTGTGTCCTGGCCCACGGGGCTGGCTTTATGCTGCTCTTACACCACATTTAGTTGCACAGTGGTCATTATCCATTGCAGGGACAATAGGGCTGCTCAGGCACTGGCCTCACCATGGCAAAGGGAAAGCAGCATGATGGTACTGGTGGGAAGGGCGCACAGAGAGCACTGAGGGAACCCAGGCTCTGAAGAAAATTAGTCGGTGTTTAAACAACGATTTCAAACCCAAAATTACTCAAAAAATGGAAACCCAGAAGCAGTTCCTAATCTAGCAATCAAGTTCTTGGGGAGCAGCCAGCGAGAGGACTCGGATAATCACTAAGAGTGTTTATTTGCCTTGCTTAAAAATATAAAGATTTTCGCTCTAGTTCTGGGCAGGGGAAAGGTTAATTAATTCCTTCAGAGCAAAGAGATCTTCAGACCTCTTGGTGGAAACAAGGTCAGAAATCAATGCTGGAGGTGGAGCAGGGAGGCCAGGTTGGAAAATGATGAAAAGGAAAAAAAATACATAAATAAAGAGGTAGGGAAAAAATTATAAGCTAAACAAATGGCAGGGTGACACTTGCTCAGTTCCCCACAAAGAATATTGAATTATTGTCTATAATTTGGGCTATCGAACCTAAATTAGGGCCTCCAGACTAAAAACTGCTGCATTGTGTGAGGGTACATCAAGGGTCAAATGCTCCTTTGGTTTGCTCATTATTTGCTCTGATACTAGGCTGTCATTAGCGGCAGCAGTGCTGAACAAAGCTGCATTACAAAGGCAGTACACATCAATGGTGCTAATTAATTGGATTAATGGAAGGGCAGCACAAATTAGGTCTGGCTTGGATAATTTCAATGAAAACTGAATACCAATCCCCAAAGTCATTGGAATATGGATGAGGCAAATTGAGTTAAAACAGAGGAGACTGCTGTATTCATTAGCCCGCCCACCCTCTGAAGTAGTTGTTTAATATGCAAACTATTAATATGCAAATCAGCACAAACTAAAAAGTGTGATTTTTTTTTTCTCCACTTCTCCCAAATGCAGGCAGCTGCCTGGCGTGAATCACAGAGTGGTTTGGGTTGGAAGGGTCCCTAAAGACCATCTAGTTCCACCCCTGCCATGGGCAGGGTCACCTCCCAGCCAAAGCCCCTGCAGCCCAGCCTGGAATGCTCTGGGATGTGACAGAGCCACAGGTTTCAGTGCCAGCAGAGGATGGAGTCACCAAGGAACCTGCCCACTGCCTGGGACACGCTGTGGGCCACCTTCTACTTTTAGGGGGACATGGTCACAGCCATGCACCTGCTGCTCTTGGCTTTAGAACACTTCCAGTCATTTAGTTCACTAAGGAAAGGTGATAAGGCAAGTTTTTTGCCCCCTCCCTGGGGGCCCCAAGCAGCATAGAGCCATTCATCAAGGCAGGAACGAAGGCGCGTTTGCTCCAGTTCACCCACAAAGACAGGCTCTGGGGCAGGACATGCTCAGGCACCATGACAGCACATGAGATCACCCTTAATGGGTCCTTCCAAATTGCCTTGGCCAATGTACAAACCACGGAATCTGTAAAGATTGATAACAATTTCCAAACCATTTCCAACTTCATGATTCCAGTCTGTGAATTACAGCTCCATTGTGGTGCTTTGCCGGTGCTACTGCAGCACCACAGCGCCAATCACCACCCTCTGACAATCATAGAGCCAGTGAAAAACTTCTTAGAAACTGTAATTACCGTTAAGAACTGTTCCTGTCTTTGGCTTCCTTCGCTTAGCAGGTGACCCTTCAATGTTATGACAAATGCATTGTTTGAAATTATTTTTTCATTTCCAGCTGTTAACTGGACATGCCACCATCTCAGCTTTTGGCTGATTTTTCTTTTCGGTTAAATGAGATCATACACATTATCTAACACCCACACAACCCCTCTTCGTCACAGGCACATGCCATTTCATGTCCCCACTACAGGTCGGGGTCCACCTAGCACCACATCAGGACTTCTATACCCCACACCACCACACAGGACCACAGCCTGACAATGCTTTGCTTTAAGCAAGCAAATGGTCCTGTTGACCCCAGAGGAATTAGATGCTTAATTTTAGGAGTGCACACAGGCTTCCTGAGCCTCAACAGAGCAACAAGCTCAGACTTCACTGAGCTGGTTCACAGAGTCAACTGCATTTTAATGGCCCACATAGACACCAGAGGGAAAGAACAGAGCTGCAGAGACCAGAAGAAGGTGAACAGTTTCCACACAACAGCAGTGAAATACTTTTAGTGCTGGTGACCACAGCAGCTACTTACAGAGCAGGTCTTGCCCAAGCACCTTCACCACAGGCTCCTTCTGAGCAGCTGCCAAGTGCTAGGGCAGCTCAGCGTTCTTTCTTAGCTTGGTTGGTCACTAACTCAATTTGCAGCAGCTGGTCAGACACTGAGGGCTCCTCTTGGGCAATGACACCAGCTAATTTAGCTCCTGATAACCTTCACATGTGTAAACGTATGCCACAGCGCCCTGTTGATTCAATTGAGATTCCCGCCTTGTTTATAAACCCACCCTTGCTCAGCCCTGCTCCCATTAAACACGTGTGGTTTGGTTGGTGTGTTGGATCCCCTGTGCAGGGGGGGAGCATCAGTCTGTCCCTCTGTGGTGAAGATGCTCACGTGCCAGCTTGGGGTCTACATGCAGAGCTCTGGATTCTTTCATTTTTCCTCATTTACTGTTTTCTGTTCCCTGAATAAAGAGAAAGGGATGGGTGTTTGCAGGAACGGGGTATGGCTCCATTCTCACAAATCCAAACACCTCCTGTATAAGGCAGTTCAGCTCAGGTGCTGCCATCCTGCTGGGCAGGGGTCCGGGCAGCACCTGCCTGGTGGTCACCAGCTCCTGATGCATCTACCCCATGCACAGGGCCTCTCCCTGCCCTGCAATGCCCCCGGCACATCCAAACCCTGGGTGTCTGCAGCCTGGCTGCTGCCAGAGAGAAACCAGCAGACCTTGGACAATGAAAGTGCCCACATGTTAATATTTTTCCTTCTTCAGCTGTTTCTTTTTAATCTTTTTTTTCTGTCAGGTCTTGTACTGCACTACCATTTGTTTCTGAGCACCCGATCATCACAGCATATACCTAAGTGCTCCGTGCAGAATTAAGCCATTAAATATTTTGAGGGATAGGGCATCTATCTTTTCCTCCAGGAGATCAGTGAGTCTAATAAATCCCCCTGTTGGGGTCCCTTTTACTCAAACTTAGCACCATGGCCTCACCAGTGGGTTCAAGTTCACCCCTTGTCACTCATCCCGTACCAGGATGGCCAGAGAGAAAGGAGTGCTGGAGCATTTGGGAAGTCTGTGGCAATGCCTAAGAGCAGCCGAACATGAAAATAACACCTTTTTTTAATCCCACAGTATAATTTTGCTGATTTTCTTGGCACTCCTTATGGGTAAGAAGGGGAAGCATGGCTGTCCCCTGAGGACATGCAGCCAACCCAGGCCCACACGGACCCGGCTGGCATCAAATGGAAGCAAAACACCAGGTAACTTTAATGACAGTCCTCAGGAGTGCAACCAGCACCTCTTCATTAAAGTCAGATGGGCTCCTCGGGCAGAACGAGCCCATGGCATGGCAGCTGTTTTCTCAGTGATTTCATTTGGTTTGGTTTTCTGCGCATAAGGGGACGTTGCTGTGATCCCTCCCAGAGCTGGCAGAGCCTCCTGCTCTTGTCACCCTGTAACAGCTTCCTGGATTAATGATTCTGCAAAGGGCTAATTCTTAAGAGGGCAATGTCTTTTGCAGGCTGGTATTGATCTTTGTCAGCTTCCCCTTGAAAGAAAGAAAATATTGGCTTATTTACAAAAGGGAGCTTTTTGCTCCTGGCAAGTCAGCCTCAAGATTCACGGCTCCTCGCATCCCTCAGAAATTGGAAAGGCTGAGGTTAAGTTCCTTGAGTGTTGAAATCAAAGCCCTCGAAGTTCATAAGGCCCTGCAGAGTGTCCATGGTGAAAGGGGATGGGTTTCACTGTTGAGCAGGGGACGCAGGGTCCTGAGCTGCACAACAGCCCCAGCACGGGGCTGAGCTGGGCAGGGACCCGCTGGCTGCTTCATGTTGAAATGCGGCACTTCATCTTGGTTTGTGTTCTAAATGGGAACAAAATAGTGATTTTCAACAGCATGTCTTAAATAGATTTAAAAAAAAAATCTTTTGTATGTGCATGTGACAGCAAAATCAGAAAATATAAAATGTTCAAAATGGAAAAGAAACTAAGTTCTGAAAACTTGTTTTAGCAAAATCCAGGAAGATACCGTTTGATAACCAGTACTTGGTGGAACAGAAAGGTTCCCACCAACAATTTTCCATTCAATGGCCTCCCCAGCAGCAGCAGTCAGAGCTGGTCACAGATGGGCAGCTCGAGTCCCCGAGCGCAGGAGCTGGTCCCCATTCTCCTCCAAGAGGGGTGCCACCGTCCCCGAGACACACAGAGGCTCCCGCAGAGAACCTGCACCTCTGCTCCCCGTAACAGAACTAAAAATATCTGCACATGAATAACCAAACACTGGGCTGATCCGCAAAGTGATTCCAGAATAGCCCAGATCCATGTGTGCATCTGTGCAGAGATATATATATATGTATGCACATAAATAGAGAAGAGGGCATTTTCAGCTCAGACAAAGGAGGAAACATGAATTATAACACTGAAAGGATACAGGAAAATGCATGGCTGCAGCACGCTCTCTATGGGTGCCAAGGATGACACCCCGGCTCCCCACACCCAAAATATCCCCAAATTATTGATGTTGCCACTATGACTGAGTTGGAGGCTGTGCCACTGAGCATTAACCCAGCCCAATCATTGATCCTTTCGTATCTGACAAAAAGTGACAGCAATGTCATGACCAACGGTACCAGGAGAGCTGGAGCCCGCGCTCCCGTGCCCAGCTGAGCGCTGGGGTCGGCCGGTGCTGCGGGTCCTCGCTCCACATCCCCTGCTGAGCACCGTGCTAAACAAACAAAATTACACACTGAAACAAAACAAAACAAAAAACCTCAAAAGCTCTTCCACCCACTAACTCCTGCTGTGCAGAAGGTGCCAAATCAGATTACAGTGCACAGTTGCCACATTATCCTGTCTCGACTTCACTAACGCTCATTAAGCTTCTAAAATCCTTTTTATGGTGTTTATAACACCTCCAGAGGAGTTTACTGTGTAAATATTATTCTACCATTAAATCCTGCAACAAGGCAACCGTCAACAAGTGGAATTTGTAATGGGCCTGCCGAGAGGGCTCGGCTCGCAGGCTGCGGCGCCTGTGAAGTGAGGCCAACGCAAGCAGCCAAGAACACAGTACGGAGTGATAAAGCACTTCATTTTGATGCTTTAAATCTCCTACCACTTGGGCCTGCTTAATGTAACAGGCCCACTGAGACATTAGATTTGGGCCTGGAGTCAAATAAGCTACAGGGAGCCACTTACTGCGAGCAGCTTCCACGCCGCGGCAGCATTAGCGGTTTAACCCAGCTAATCCGATGCGGAGCCGCCATGGGCTAACGCTTGCCGGGCTGGCAAGGGGACAGATCCAGGTGGCCCCTTGGCAATGACCACTCTTGCCCCTGGCACAGGGATGTCTCACTGATGTGCCTGGGGCAAGGGTGGGTGTCTGTGGGTGCTGGTGCCCCGAGGATGCTCAGGAGGGGAAGTGGGAACCAGGGATGCTGTGGAGGCTGGACCCATGTGGTGGCTTTTCCAGCCGGGAGCAGTTGGAGCCCCAAAGCCCTACTCCTCGCTCCCAGCCCCTCTGCACACGCCAGCTGGGAACAGAAGAAATGCAGAAAGGAGTAGGTCACCTGGGGAAAAAAAAAAAAAAAAAGAAATTAAAAAAGGCAAAAGAGGAATCTGGGCAGCAGGCAGGAGGGAAGGAGACTCCCTGAAGATCCCGCAGACCTGGCAAGTGTCAGGATATCAACAGCTGTTCCCAAAGCACAAAATTACCCCGGTGAAAATGCACAGTATTTGCCATGGTATTTGCCTTGGTATGTGCCAACCTGCTCTGTGCTCTCCCAGCCGAGCCGCATCCCCTCTGCTCCCCTCCAGGCCCTGCGCCAGTGTGGGGACAGGGACACCGGCATGTCCTCACTCTCTTACAAGAGGCACCCAGTGCGTTCCAGAGCAACCATGGATTTGGTTTCACTTCAGTGGCAGAAAATGAACCCCAAAATAAGCATGTGGGTTTTTAGGGCAAGAAATAATTAAAAGGCTGTTTGGGGGCAAGTTTGAAACTCAGCTGAAATATTGTGTTTCATTTTGAGTTGTCAAAGCCCTTTCCTAATGCCTTCTCTCCAAAAAAGAAAGCAAACCCCCAAATCAGTATTTAACTGAAAAATGCCACTTTGCAATGAAAAATCTCATTTTGAAAATGGCAATCTGATATGCACTGAGGTTTTGGAAAAAAAAGAAAGTATTATTCTTCCCTTTTGGGGCCAAAATATTAGTCTAATTCAAGATAAATTTTGAGATAACTTTGTTTCCTCCCAGGCACAACCATCCATCCCCTGAAGGCAGCTTTCCCTTCCCAGGACTTGCCAGGGCTGCCCCGGGCACCCATCGCCCGCCCTGGCTGCGCCGCGCAGCCGTCGCAGCATCCCCGCCTGCCCCGGCCAACTGCGCTTGTGCGAGAGAAAAGATGACCAAGTTTGGAAATGTTGCTCCATAATTTTTCCCAGATGTGTTTCCTGGTGCTGTGTCAGTGCCGGCGTCCAAGAGCGCGGCTGGCGTGGGTCAGCCGGGGCTCGGCTCCTCAGGGAGCCCCTGGCATCGCCTGTGCTCCCACCGCAGCCCCCGGCATCGCCCGCACTCCCACCACCTCCTCTCCCGCCGGTAGCCTTCTCTTGCCTTCACAACAGCAACTGAGAAGCATCCATGGGAGCTGGAAATCAAAGTCACCCAGCAGATCTTCTTCGTCAGTTCCAGGTTTCAAAAATGTTTTTGGAATGAGAGCAGAAGCAAACATTTTAAAATTGTGTGTGGAGGCACACGCTGGAAATTGTTGCTGCAACTCAACTAAAATGTTTCAGTTTTGACAAAATTGCTTGGATTTTGTTTCGATTTTGACTTCAAGCAAAATAATTTATCATGCAAAATTAATATAGAAGACAACAGTTACAATGCAAAACACAGAACGTAATGTGATAAATAATGAAAACATCGAAATACAAGCTGTTTCAGAATTAAAAATTGAAATGATTTGGTATGAAAATGTCACACAGGATGCTGCAGCGTTGTTGAATTTTTCTTCAGCTTTCCCCCAAAACAAAACCACAGTGAGTCCCTCAAAGCCCCGGGGCGCTGGGGGTCGGGCAGCAGCCGCACACCCTCTGCTTTCCAGGATTCCCGCGGGATGTCCCACATGCAGGTGTGCAGGAGCTGCGGTTGCCATGGCAATTGTCACAAACTGGGGTGGTCTGAAGTGACAAATAGTCCTGCAAACCCTGGAGACATTACTAGGACTTCATAGCAAGGTACATGTGCAAGTCAAACCAGGTCTGAGCAAATGCTTTGACACCATCAGTGACATCAAAGAAGGGGACACCAAGGAACAAGGAGAGGGACCCTCACTGATGTGGTGAAAGGGATGGGAGCTGCTCTGTGCCAGAAGGTGTGTTTGGCAGCACAGGACGACTGAGCTGAGTGTCAAACCTGGATGCCTTGTCAACCCTTTGGAAATGAGTTGTCTTCCTTTCATGACAAGTCACGGTGTGATCTCTACTACACGACAAAACCCTGACACGATGCTGTGACAAGGGGTCAGTCGCAAATGCCTTCCTAATTAATATACATAGTTTGTTTTCCCTTGATAAACACCAAAGACATGTTTCTTGATAAAGATAAATGACAGCCCCACATTGGCAGCTCTGTTCCCACCAGCCCGGCGGGCTGCCGCTCCGGCCAGCCCAGTGATGCAGTGGCAGCCTGGCCCCAGCGTCCCTGTCCCCCTGCAACTCCCATGCTCAGCAGAACCTAAGTGCATTATGAACATTTCTTCTCCTTGCTTTCACATATCATGTTGCAGCAGCCACCCACACACAGTTACGCAGAGGACAGCAGCCCAGGGAGCAGAGGAGTGCTCACTTGCTGGCTGTCCCCATGGGCCCTGGGCACCAGAGGATGCTCTTTCGGACTTTGCACGGTGCATTTTGGAGCTCAGAATACTCTGACCTGAGCAGCAGCCTGTGAGAAAACAAATGGGGCGCCAAGGGCATTATAGTGCATAGAGAACGCTAATTAAAGGGTGTCCATCAAAAGGCAGGCTTGGGTAAGGTTCCCAATTATCCCGACAGGGACAGGGATTTTAATGGGCACCGGTACGTCCAACAAAGGTCTGCACACTGCTCCTAACACAATCCCATTCAGGCAGCTTTTGTGCAGCCGAGGGGCGCAGGGTTTGGGAAAGCTGCCATCCCCTGGGGCAGAGGGTGCAGATGCATCCTGGTGGCTTTGCCTTTACAGGGAGGCTCTGAGGCAGGGAGGCACAAATTTGCCCCTGCACATTTGCAAGGGACCATGATGCTGCCCCTGGGGTCCGTGACACTAACAAAGTGTCTGCCATTGCACTGCTTCTGCAGAGCCTCCGATACTTTGCCACCCTGTCCCGGGAGCCTTCGCTCGCAGTCCCACTACCCAGCCCGGTGCCAGCAAAGCCCGTATCAGCCAAACGTCAACTGATGTCAGCAGCACCCGTGCACACACGGTGCAGTGGTGGCCGCCTGAGTGCACCAGCAGCACTGGTGGCACCAGCAGCACTGGTGGCACCATCAGCATCGGCAGCACCAGCAGCAATGGCAACAGCAGCGGTGGCAGCAGCACCGGCAGCAGTGGCGGCAGTGGTGCAGCGCGGTGACTCAGCCGGCAGGAATGTGGGAGTTCTGCACAGCTCGGCGCTGAAAGCCTTTTAATTCCAGCCTGGTGATGAATGGGCAAGGCCTGAAATGAAATGTTCAGAGGCTCAATGTACCAGGCCTCCTGCTTGTAATTATTTTTGTACAGAATATGTCAAGTGTCGTGCTTCACAAGAACTCGTTTAGCATGCAAACATTTTGTGATTAAGTGAGGCTTACTTAATTAAGCACTTTGTAATGACTCTTAAACCAAAGAGTAGTGGATTAGTGCGTCCTATTTGTGTCTATCATGTTAAAGGCGCAGTAATAACAGGTTGCTGCAGACAATTAGGGTTAGAATACAGAGTGGATGGAGGGAGAATCAGCAGGCACCCAGAGCCCCACCACTCGCTAATGTCCTGATTTAAAGCCACCTCTGCGGAGACAATGTGAATCCGCTCCCTGCATCTGTTGCCACATCCCGCCCTGCACCCGCTGCCGAGCCCCAGCACTCTGCACCGCTCAGTGGCACCCGCCAGGACATGCCCCAGGGCCCCACAGCAAACAGGCAGCCTGGTAGAGTGGGCATCACCCCAGGATAAGGTCCCCACTCCAGCAAAGATTGCAGGCAGATAATTGTCAAGGTAAGAGCGGGCTGAGGATATGCTTGTGACTGTAAACCACAACATTGTGTGCTAGCATCAATACAGCAAGGCACACACCCCATATGCCGGCATGCAGCACTCCACAGGACAGCCGGGGCTGATGCCTTCTTGCACAAAAGGGTGTGAGTCCGCAAGGGACACGGTGTGGAGCCACCTGCCTCTGCACGTCCCCAACACAGTCTGCCTCCAGACTCGACACCAAAAAATATGCAAACTCCCTGTAAGTGTGTCCAGCTGGGAGGGCTGCAGAGCTGTGCCGGGGTGCTGCCACCTTGGGATGGCAGATGTGCCACCAAGGAGATGAGCTCCAGAGGCTTCTGGCAGCTACCAGCGTTGGTGGGATCCAGCTGCCCTCACACTGCCCTGTCTGCTGGGGGCTCTTCCAAAACGCAGGGGAAACGCAGTCCATTCAGGACAGGGCATCCCTCCGTGTCCATGAGGAAGAGCAGTGGGAATAGGCTTTAATTTCCAGCCCTCTACATTCCTCAGGCAGAACCCCCTTCGGGCAGCCGGAGGGAGCCGTTCGTTCGCCGGCCGAGGACAAAGGCGCTGCCGAGCCCTTCGCCGGGCCCAGGGGTGACCCCGCTGAGACCCCCGCCCGGAGCAGCCCAGCAGAAACCCCGACCGAGCGATGGCTGCGGGGCGGGAGGGGCCGGGGGAGCAGCCGGGACCGGGAGCGGCTCCCCGGCCGTTCCCTGCCGCGGTGACAGCGCGACAACCGGCCCCAGGTGTGATTTGTCGGGAAACGCGGCAGCGCTCGGGCTGCTCCTGTCTCCCCAGCCTGGCGGGTGGCACCCCCGTTTGTCACGGTTAAACCTCCACCCAAATCCCATCACGTGGAGAAAGGATAAATTATCTCATTACTCCCCAACAACTAATTCATTTAAAGGGCAAAAGCAAGCAGCACATCAATCTAGCAAGTACAGGGAAGGTGAGAGCCAGAGCTGTCTCTACGTACGTATTACACACCAGAAACCATGCTAGAACAGCACTCGGGGCAAGGCAAAAGGAGCACCCTGGAGATGTGGAATGCAAGGGCTAAGAGGACCAACACAGCTCTGGTTTGCCACCTCGTGCCCTGCACAGCGTTGCTCTGGGTGAGCCGTGAATGACTCATCAGGCTCCCTGGGTTCCTGCTGCAGCGGTTCTTGCTGCAGAAACCAGGTGGGAGACACAGTGAGTGAGGCAGAGGTGCTGGCTGGGAGAGCTATAGGTGGGCAGCATTGCCCTACAGTAACCGCTGCTCCCGCCCTGGCGCGAGTGCTTGCGTGACGGTAGGAAAAGTTATTTAAACCAGAAAGTGTTCGCAGCTGGCTGCTCCCAGCATGGGATGCCTGGGATTTGCACGACGTAAGAATTGAGCACTCACAGATGTGCAAGGGCTCGTGCAAACACAAACAGTGTTAGGTGAGCAAACCTTGGGTCCCATGGGGCTTAGATCGGGCATCTGGGCATTTCACCACCCTGGTAGAACATGCTCCTTCCAAGCAGGGGGCAAGCGCAGAGCCCCCGTGCCGGCAGCTGCTGGGGCTCGGCCAACAGCATCACTCAGCCCCAGCAGATGCACTGCTTGTGGTGCTCCATCCAGCACACAAGGCTCACTGTAGTTGTTCAGAGAGCAGAACTGTTTTATTAGGGTTTATGATCCCTGCAATCTGCCTTTTTTTAGACCTGGAACCCTTTTTTCATTCTGAAAGGGAACAAGCAGCTTGGGGGCACCATGGATGTGATGCCCTAGAGCAGAAGGTCTCGCTCTCTTGCCTCTGACCCCACAGGCTTCTCCTTTATTAGTAGTGTTAATAAAGTCAACACTGTAATTTAGTGGGTTTGCCTTTCTGTTCACCTTTGAAACAGGAAAAAAAAAAAAAAGCAGGCAGTACCTATCCTGGAAAATCTCTCTCTTTGAGCTGAGAAAGATTTCTGAGTTCAGCAAATAAACATCTCCACCTGCATGTGCACAGGGTAACGGAGCTCAGAGCCAGCAGCCTGATGCATTAAGATCAATTCACTTTTACATCTCAAAAAGCACAAAACTTGATTTGTTTTCTTTTGATAAAACAGTGCTATGGGCAAGCAATGTCCTCAGAGCAGACAGCGGCACACACTGCGGTGGGAGGGCTCAGTCTTACAACTTTGATACCACTTGCCCCCTTGCCCCAGCTCCTGATTTTCAAATGTTCAGAAGACAACAGGTAATAAATCTAGGTATTTTACACTTTTTCATTTCCTCTTACCTCACATTTAATGAGAGTTCATCCTTAACAAAGGTACTATTGAAGCTGACTCTTAAACAAGGCCAGCCGGGGGCTGAGCTGTTTTGGGGGTGGGTGGGTGAGGAGGGGGCCTGCAGGAGGGCTGAGCAGAGGCTGAGAAAAGGGAGCTTGGACACGGGTCAGCCTGGCTTTAGTTCAAGCTTTGAGTGCCAGTATAAAAGCGATTGTATTTTATCTCAAGCCTGGAAATCATCCCCTTCACTGATCTTACCTTGGGATGATCCTGGTTTTAGCAAGTCCCAAGCAGCTCAAGCACCCAAGATTTATTGTTCTGATGATCACAGCTCCATTACTGCAAGTGAAATTTGTACTGGTGAGAGAGATTCTGACTGAATGCCCTTGCTGAAAATCAGCAGGGGGATAAACAGTGGGACTTACATTAGCATAGTTCAATCGTGATTAATTTTGATCTAACTCGTGTGGAGACACATGTCATGAAGGAGAGGCTGTGCCAGGGAGCCGTGCTGGAGCTGCTGGTGATGCTGTGCAGGTGAGCTGGGCGCTGCCTGTGCTGCTGGGAAATGCAGCGTTTGCCTGGGTGACCTGCTGTCCCAGGCCTACCTGGGCTTACCTGGCTCATCTAGCCCTACCCTGCACGTGGGGAAGACACAGCATTTTTTTCCAAAACGGAATCCCCCTTGAACAAGAAGCGGACCCAGCAGATGTAAAACCAGAGGAAGAAAACTCCCAAACTCCAAGTGCAGCTTTGAACTCAGAGAAGCCAAAACATTTTGCAAAACCTCCCACTCCACAAGGTTTTCCCAGCCCTAAATACTTGATATTTTAGTAGCTGTTGAATTTCAGAAGTTCAGTATTGCAACCGAAGGCGATTAACGAGGGGAGGAGAGGAAAGGAGGGAATCAAAGCTCCTGGTCCTGCGAGTGCTCTCAAAGGAGATTTCAGGTAGAAGTGATGCTTCTTATGTCACTGTGATCACACTGCCTCTGTCAGATCCCGCAGCGATGGCTCGGCTCCGCTTGCACTCCCCTCTCTCCTTCTCCCTTTTGTTCCCATTGCCATTTCCTTTGTACAACTCCTCCCTTTTTTGTGTCACATATTAAGGGGTGGAAAAAAAAAATTAATCTGCTTTGCTGTCCTTCAAAGATAAAGGGACCGGCTGTTCAGTCCCCTCCCCACTCCTCCACCCACCCACGCTCATGCTGGGCTGGATGCTTGTGCCCGGAGGGTGCAGCTCAGCTCCAGCAGAGCCACGGCAACACCAGCAGAGCCACAGCAGCACTGTCCAACCCATGGCAACACCCTCAGACCCACAGCAGCACCGCAGTGGCAGAGCCGGGTTCATGCTGGGGGCTGCTGCCAGCGCACTGCCCTGCGTGGAACACGCAGGGAGAGAACATCTCCCAAGGCGCTGGAAAGGGTGCCCATCCTCGCTGTCCCCTTTCCCTGGAGAGCAGCAAAAAAAGGTTTCACTGCTCACAACCAACACACACATCCAACCAGGGCAATAAATGGGGTAGAGCAAAGTACAGATGATCACTGTGGGGAAAGAGCAAAGCTGCTGGGGAGCAGCCCTGACCACAGCCAGTCCTCGGTGAGCACAGTGCGTGGTGGTTGACATCTGCTCCTGCTGCCACGCTGAGCTCCAGCTCACGGGCTCTGGAAAAATGCTGCTCTGTGTTAGTAACTCCTGGCAGCCGGCAGTTTCACTTTAAATTGCAGTGTTAATCAGAAAGACATTGTCCATATAGTCAACACCTCCTTTAACCACTTCTATAAATTCAGCATTAGTGTTTAAAAGATCCTGATTTGATGGATGAAATAGTCATTCTCCTGCAAGCCAAAGCCAATAAAAGAGAGCTAATAAGTCAAGGAAATAAGGTAGAAGATACTTGATGGGGGCACAAACTGCTGAGATTTCCCTTTATTTGCATGTTGCCCCAGCACAGCAGCTTTTCCAGGCCTTCTCTGCTTTCTGCAGTGTGAATCCATGTGACGCTGGCTGAGCCCCTGCTTGGGGGTGCTGGAGGGGGAATGGCAGGAGGGATGCGCAGAGCTGCAGCGCCTCCAGCATCCTTCATTCTGCACCCCGTGCTCCCCATCCACACACCCACCTCACCTGGGAGAACCACCAGACATTTCGCTGCAGCCAACAAGAACCCCATGGCTGAGCACGGGGGCTCAGGATCCCCCATCACTGCTGGGTTGGGGTGGCACAGGGTCCTGCCTGCACCCACACTGCTGCCTTGGCACCCCGCAGGCTCAACCGTGACTTCTCTGGCACATCCCCAGGAGTGGGACCAGCCCACAAAGTGCTGCGGTGACCTGAGTTTCCTGCACCTCCACTCCCAGTAATGGTGCCTCTGAAAAGGCTTTTTTTAAAAAATGGGAGCCAGGCCCCAGATTCCAAATCTAATTGCATGAAACAAGAGGCTTTCAGCACTTCTCATCCTACACAAATAGTTTCCATTTTGATTCCCAATCTACTTGACAAAGTATTTAAAAGTTGTTGTTTTTACTGCAATATGAGTATTAAAAAAATAGCTCCACTCAGTGAACTTGGAAGTCATGGAATAATAATCCAACAACACAAGCCTTCTTGGAAAACTCTTCTGAGAATAACAGTGCCCTTGGGCATGTCTACAGCCTTGTTTATTAAAACAATATAGTGTAAGAATTAATGCATTTATGAAGCAGGACTTATTACATAAGAATATTGTCCTTTTTTCATCATTACAAAGGGTCTGGTTACTAAATTAATGTAACCCATTTTAAAGGTTTTCCTCTTAATCTAATTTGGATTTAGGTAACTGTTTTTGAGAAAAATATGGAAGAGGGGATAAAAGGAAACCTTTCCACAAATACCCACGTCAGCCAAACTCTTCACGCGTTCTGCTTCTTAAACTGAAGAATGCAAGAGGAGATCAAAATTAGGGGAAATAAATCACATTTCCAGAAAAATCTGTATTTGTGTTGGAACAAAGAATGTCTGACGGAGCAGGGAGGTATTGGGGGACGAGGCAAGTTGGGAAGAATTAAAATCAAATTAAGGTTCCAGTTCTGCAAACAATTATGCATGTGGCTAATTGATGTGTGCTAGGATGGGATGGGGTGGGATAGGATGGGATGAGTGGTATGGAATGGGACATCATGGGACAGGGTGGGACGGCTGCTCTATCCAGCAGCTGCATCGTGCTGCCCTGCCAAGGGCAGGTGCCCTTTGCTGTCTCCAGTCCTTACACCGTGAAGGCAGAGGGGAGGCAGGGAGAGGTAGGGGGAGGCAGGGAAAGGGGCTTAAAATCCCTCTTGGCTGGGCAAACTCTGGATTTCATAAGCCCTTTTCAGTGTGAATTTTTTGCAGTTTTTCACAGTGATATCACTTTAAGGCTTTCCATAGCCTCAGAATTTCTTCCAATTAATGGAAAAACCATTAATGTCCATTTAGAAAAATAACTTTTCCATTGCAGAAGAATCTCTTTGGTTACGGCTCACACAGCTGAAGCTGTTGGATGAGCTCGTCCTGGAGAGCCCCAGGCCCCACAGTCTGGAGGCCCCAGCTCTATCCCAGCTCCATGGCCAGGGCATGGGGACAGCACCGGCTGAGGTGGCTCCTGTTGTGTCCCGGTGTGACCCCAGCCCCAGCTCACCCTGCCCTGGCCCAGCGAAGAGTGAGGGATCCATACCCAGCCTTCTCATTGACGATAAACTTACTTTAAATAGCCTTGTTTCTTAGGCAATAAAACACAGAAAAAAATTACTTCAGGAATGCTGAAATTAAGATTTTTCAAACCAAATATATAAAAAACTCCAAGTTGACCATAGTACTGAGCAGGAAAACACAGTGTATATAGCTGTGTGGGCAACTTTCCAATTATTAGGGAAAAGCCACATCCTATTATTTCTGGAAGTTAAACCAGGATTCATATCTAACAACATTTCACTAATGTTGGTGATAGAGAGAAACCTGGAAAAGGCTGCTGAGCCACGAGTGTGCTGCTGCCTGGCCCTTCCCATCACCAACGCTGGGACAATGCTCAGGAACAGCCCAGGACAGAGGCATGTGGAGTGTCACACCACAGCTATAGAAACACTTGTCCTCTGATGCATTTGTAAATAAGAAAGATTGGGGTCCTTCCATTTGTTGTTTCATTTCCCTATAATCCACCGCTATCTGGTGAGGGATATCAGCGTGTTCAGGGATGCTATTCAGAAAAGATAAATATCCTATTTCATATATGAAGTATTACTTTTATAGGAAACGCTGTCATATAAAAACTACTTGAAGAACTGGCACCCGCTGGAGAGGATGGAGCAGGCAGCAGACATGGAGCTCTCGGACATTTGAGGTTGGTGTGATAACATCGCATTGCTCCTCCAGAGTCTTCTGAATAAAAGAAATCACAGGTTTTTTTCAATCCCTGATACCTCCAGTCAGTCCCCAGGACAGTTAGCAGACATTGTAAACAGAATGTGCTTTAACAGAACTGTAAATAAAATTTACGGCAGCTGTAACTTACAGCATTCAGACCACAGGATTCTCTTAAAAACACACATGCCTTTTCCTTTTTAGAGATTTCACCACTTGGGAACATTTGATCCTCTTTCAGTTTTTGGGATACTGAAATTTCTGTGATCAGTGTTGAAAAGCTGAAGAGCATTTTGGTGATCTGCCCCCGCTTTGCTTTCTGACACCACGTGCTGTTTCCTGTGTGCTCTGCCCAAACACACATCCCATTGCACAGGGCAGAGCTGGAGCCCATAGCTCATTTTCAGCAAATGTGCTGTGCTGGACCAGGGCTCGACCTCCCAGGGGTAATATTCCCAGGTTATGGTTCTACCTAGAAATAAATTCAATTTCTCCACTCACTTGTGCATCTGTGTGCAGGTTCTGTGACCCAGAATCATCCTTTACTACAGCTGGACAAACCACCTCGGTGAAAATGAAAAAATAAAATGAATGACCACAACTGAGCACACAGTCCATTGCTGAAGGGTTTCCCGTGTTTCCCTCTCCCAGCGCATCTGCAGCTGCTCCTCTCCAACCCAAGCTGGGAGCAGAGGTGTGGGCAAGCGAGACAGTGGATGTTCTACCACCCACCCAGGGCTGTCCAGCTAGGCTGAGATGCTGGAGATTTTGCTCATTTCAGCTTTGGTATTTCAGCTGAAACCCTTGGCAGGGTTTCTGTTTTGTTTCAGATCAAGTTCCACCTTCCTCCTGCAGTGCCAGAGCATGGCCCAGGACTCAGAGGTCCTCGGCACAGGCGGAGACGCTGGGGGCTGCAGCAGAACCTGCACGGTCCCACAGCAGATTCTGCTGCAAACACCAGGGAGCTCACACCACACTCAGGGAGCCCGGCACAGGGGGACAAAGCCCTGAATTAATGCTGAGCAAAAAGCTTTTCCTTTTACTGTTGCTTAGCAGGGAGTGAGGATTCCTGGGGGAAAAAGCACAATAAAGGCAGTGCAGGAGGCAGCCTGGCTCTATGCAGTGGGGAGCCGGGGCAAGGGGTGACACCCCCGGGAGATGGAACCCACAGCACATTTTATCCCAATAGCAAAGAGGGGAGTGTCCGCCTGCACCTGAAAGATGATGCTCCTTAAATCAGGGACAGCACAGAGAGGGATTTTCTCTCTAGTCAAGACTTAAAAGGTTTCAAAGACTTGACAAAAATAGCTTTGAACTGTGTCTGAAATGGGATCACTCTGGGCTCCCAGGCTTAGGGCAGCCTTAGCAGGAAATTTTCTGATGGAGCATTTCCATTGGGAATTGTAATTTCAGTGACATGAGGACATTTCACAGGAATATATTGATTTCAAGTACATTTTTACATGGGTTTTGTTTTGCTACTGCTGGTACATTCCATTTGGGGTTTATCTTTGTGTTTCACCAAATATTTGACTAGTAACAAGTAATATTTACTAACCATATCCAATTTCGGAAAACTTTAAGGCATGACTTCCTCAATTTGAAACATTGTTTCAAAAATCATTTGCTGCATAAGAAACATCCTGATTTCTCACTGGTTTTCACTTCAAAAGGAAAAGCTTTGCTATTTTCAGGACCTTAACTGGTGTTAACACGTGAAATATGACTGAAGGAGGCAGGGAAAGGGGAGAGTTACTTAACTATGTGCTTTTTGCAGGCAAAAGAGGTAGGAGGGCAGTTTAATAAACTATTTAAGCAGAAAACCTGTTGGGGTGCTCATTCTTCGCTGGGCTGGGCATCACAGCACCAGCTCCATGGAGCAGCAGAGCCAGGGCGAGCACCCCAAGCGCCCAGGAAAACTTCTGCAGACACACGGCCGTGTTGTTCAACTCCTCCACGGGTTTGTAAACCAACCTGATAACAGCGGCGATAGCGCAGCCCTCAGAGCTGATGGTATCTGAACAGAGCTGGGGGCTCCGAGAAGCCCTGAGCTTTCCTTTGGAGCCCACAGGAAATAAAGCCCTTGGTAAAATAAGCGGATCAGATAAGCCAGGAGAAAAATGGAATTGCACAAAGTGAAAATAACTAATCTATCTGGTTTTCACCACACACAAAAAGCAAAAGCTGATCCTGAGAGATACCTGCTGGCTGCGTGCTCTCCAGTGCAGAGGTAAAGCTGCTGCTTTGCTCTGAAGGGAAAGTGGGAGACCTGCAGCTGGGGCCCGTCCTCGCAACCAGCATGCGAGAGCCATCAGCCTTGAAAGCATGTGAACCCAGGAAATGTTAATACTGTATTTTATTACATTTTAAAGAGACTAAAATCCTTTGGCCCCAATCCGCTATGCAAAATAAACAATATTTTAGTTCTGAACTATGCACATCGGGTGTGTAACGCTTGCTCCGCCATGCAGATAGGGGTGTAACATAATGCTTTTCTAAGGGCTGAGAAGCACCAGTGGGGCCCCTGCTTGACTCAGGGAAGGAATTGGGTTCACATAACCCTCGCTTAAAAAATAGACTAGCACATTTTTGCTTTATCAAACTCTATTTGCAAAAGACTAGGACTAAACGATCTGAAAAGGTTATTTTGAAGCAGGGTCACTCTTGCTGCCACAGGTCTAATAAAACAAAACTATAGCCAAATTAGAAACATATTTCATCTAATTGGGGAAAATATAATTGGTGAATCTGTCTGGTGTTTGACCTACACTATTTGTGCTAAATGAAAGTTTAAATATATCACAATGCAGCGCGAACAAGAAAAGCTGCATTCACCATATATTCTGTGGTTTAATCCCTTCCCCTTAACCCTTAGCTTTGCATGAAAGCCAATATCAGCATCAGAGTTGGCTGCATTGCACAGATGCTGTGAAATGAAGGCCAGGATTTGCAGAAGTGATGAGTGATTCTGGGTAAATACCTGGGAAAGCAAAAAGGGGTTCAGAAAACACCGAGTGCTGTCCATCTACAAATGAGGCCTCTTGGGGTGGTGAGTTTGACGTCCAAGCTCTGATGCTCTCGACACGTCACGTCAGGTTGGAACCAGCACGGGAGAGATGCTCAGCAGCAGGATGGCACATGCTGTGCAGGGTCCTGGCACTGGTGTCCCCATGGCCACACAGAGCAAGTGCAATAAAAATACTAATCCTGCATTCATCATGGCTAAACTATCATGTCCTGGTCATAAACACAGAGAGCAGGGCTGAGCTCCTGGGGCTGCTGGAGCCACCAGAACCCCTCACACAGCCCCAGCTCTTTTCAGAGCTGCTCTGAGACAGAGCTGGGTGTTGCAGAGCACAGCTCATTGATGGCATCAGCCTGGGACAGCTCTTCCGAAGGCCTGAGCCTGTCCATCCTGCAGCCCTCAGAGCTCGCAAAGGGCAGTTGCTCTCCCAGGTGTGTTGGCTGATGATGCAGGAGTTGTAATTTGTGGTCAACCAGCTGTTTATAATCCCCATCACCTATAGAGCCCCTGCCCCCACCCCCAATAATTCATGTTCTGCGTAAAAGCAAGAGGATCCTTGAGCAGCAGTGATGGATGAAGGAGATGATTAACAAGGATATCATTTTAAGAGTCTGTCTTTTGGTTCCTTGCAGTTACATAACATCTCATAAATTTCCTAACAAATTGTTTCCCAACTTGTTAGCCTGACAGCAGACACCCCAGCCAGCCCTGCCATGACCCGAACCCCAGCTGAGCAGGGTCCCCAAGCTTCATCCACACAATCTGCTGCCCATGGACCACACGGGTCCTGCCCCAGCAGTCCTGGCCCTGACTTGGTGCTGCCATGAAAATAATTGGCAATAACCGCAAGGGTGATGTTCTCATGAGCTCTTGGCAATGCCGAGAGGAAGGATTTCCAGGTAAGGTTTTTGGCAACACGGTTGAAACAAGCACAGTTTATCCAGGTCTAGACATCGGCTGCAAACCCTGATTTCAGTGTCAGTGCAGAGTCCCCATCCAGCATCTTTCACCAGGACAAGCAGTTCCCCCCACCCTGGCTCCCCTGCCTCCCCTACATCACAGAAATGCTCCTCAGCTCCCAAAGCTCCTGCTGCAGCCCCCATGCACACACAGCCCCCTGCCTGCAGCCCCAGCCCCGAGCAGCCCTCAGGGTGCCAGTCTCCCTGTTGCAGGGCAGCGGTGACAGGGAGCCGGGGAAGCCTCCCTGCAGGGACACAGGGTATTTGTGAGGCTCTGCTGACGAGGAACACGTGCCAGTCCCTGTGCTCCCCAGCATTCATGTGTTTCAGCAAAACCCATGTGTGCTCAGCCAGACTTATGGAGCTATGATTCATCCCTCTCAGGAGTTCAGACTGAAAACAAAAATCCCAACTAAACAATCCTTTAAACTCCAAGTCCCAGTAACGAGACCCCTCCGGCGGGAGGAGGATGCTTGGTTCTTTCCCCTGAAACACCCAGAGAGAGAGCACAGTGCACAGGCAGAACCTGCTGTGCTCCCCCTCAGGCTTCCCAAGCTGGAGATGCACTAAAACCCCAAACAGAGCAGCAAAACTACAACAATGAGCTGAGAAAACAGACTTGGGAGACAGGGAGCTTTTTTCTTCTCCTTTTCTCCCCCCCTTTTTTTTTCTTAAAAAGCTTCATGTGGAAGAGAAAGAGGCTAATTAAATTCTTTCTCGCTGAACATATTTAGCGAGTCTTTCAGAGAAGTGATTGCATTTGGCTGCTGTCCAACAGCAAGGAGATAGGATTGTGTTCAGGAAAAAGCAAGAGCAGACCACTGATTTAGGAGGATCCAGGCAGATGACCAGCTGACAGGGTCTGGCCTGTCTCAGACGCCGAGGGAGGAAGGATAAGGATGGCCAAGGTGGCTTTCTCAAATTCCACGTGTGTGAGGTTAACGTGGAACTCGTCTCCACAACATCCTCCAGTGCTTAATTTACAGTACACCCCAAGCGTGTGCTTGCAGCCCGTGCATCGTGCTGCTGCCCTGATACAGGCACTATGGGTCATTCAGTACCAGAATCCCACGTATCCAAAGATAAATCAGACTGTTTGTTGCATCAGCAGCCCCGAGGCCCCATTCGGTGCTGCACGGATGATAACATGCGCTACAATTTCCAGCCTTGCTCATGTTCAACAACCATTGAATATGCCTCTGAACTTGGGTGCTCATCTGAGTTGAATGTCAAGGCTCCCTGCCTGGCTCTGGCTGTCCCAGCACAGCCAGGAGTCTCCATGAGGATGTGTGCTGCCCACAGCAGGCATTCCCACCTGGGGACACATCACCACTCACCCCTCCAGTCTTGAGGGCTCCAGACCCCGGGGTCACAGCCCCAGCATGGCTGCATGGGTTGCCCTGTCCTGCCACGTGCCCCTGAAATCCCCATGCACCCTCATGATGCGTGGTTTGCCACCACAAGGCCCTGTCCCTGGCACCAGGGGGTCCCCATTCCCATGTCACATCAGCTGCCCAGCAGGACGCCAGCTCCTGAGAGGTGGCACATTTACATCTCGTCACCAATTTCTAGGGCAAATTGCTCGGTTTTATGATGCCTGACCAACTCCCTCGGGGGTATCATTAGGCGGCAGTTACTGAACCACAACAGGAGGTTTTGCTTTTCCCACGAGGTTCCTGTGATAGAGCCCCGCCATCCCCTGAATGTATTTTGTGTCCATAGGGTGGCTGAGCTCAGTCCCAACCACAGGGTGCCAGGAAACCCCAGAGCACCCACCAGCCCATCCTCATCCTCTCCAGCCGTGCCCTGCTGCTCAGCTGCTCTCTCAGGCAGCTTTTCCCTGGGATTCCAGCTCTTTGGTATGAGCATCCTTTGTGCAGGAGCAGCCTGGGAACAGCTCTGAAGCCTAAAATGCTCCAGATACAGTTTCTGCTTCAACATCCCAGTGCTCTTAGCATTGCAAGCTTCACTAACACTGAGGGCTCTGCCCACACTTGGGCAGCAGTCGGCACCCCATGTTCCCAGCACGAAGAGGGGTCATGGGACCCCAGCTCAGCCTCACACAGGTCCCATTCTGCCCTGGCAGTGGCAGCCATGCCACCCAGCAGCATCCCCAGGAGCACTGGGGATCTCCCAGCACAGCCAGTCAGACACACTCAGCAGCAGCCAAAGTGCCAGACAGACACGGTCCCCAGCACTGGGGCTCCCACAGCACCATGCTCAGACCTGGCGCTTCGTGGGGAGAAGCTTAGCAGAGACACAGTTTCAGCCCCAGCAGATGTTTCAAATTTGTTGCTAACCCGTATTTATTTAGACTGATAATAACAGGCAGCCCTCCAATTGCGCCAAGAGTTTTTACAATAAACTCCAGCTCACACTATCAAACCCACATCAATTAACAGGCGCTAACGGGCCCCACCCATCCCTGCAGTTCTGGTGGCACTGCCGGGTCCTGCCCAAGCCGGGAGCTCCCGCGATGCTCATCCCCAACCCGAGCCACCTTTGCAGAGCCCCCGCAACGCTACGCACACCCTCAGCCCCTTCCCCATCTAACACTCCTTCTTAATTGACTTCAGAGAGAGGAATAGTGATGCTTTCTAAGGGGAGGATTGATTTAGACATGCAGTTTTCTCCACAGACTTCACAAACAGTTGTAACAAGGTCACAGAGAAGAACAATTTTATCCTTTGATTACTGTAACATGATATGAGCTTGGAATTGCATCCACTTTGCCTATTTATTTAGGCGTTGGTTGACTGGTCCCTGAAGAAAACCCCCCAGTGCAGGAACCACATGTGGACAGGGCCAGAACTGCTCCCCAGTGCTCCCACACCACCCGCAAGCACAGCTCCTGGGTGCTGCAGTGCAGCTGCCACAGCTCCCAGCACCAGCTGAGCTTAGCACAGCAAGTCCTCACCACTAAAATAATGGGGTGCATTTTCACTGGAGGGTCTCTGGATGAAGGACATCTTCATCCTTTTTTTTTTATTCCAACATGGCCTATATAGAAAGTGCAGCAGGTAAAGCATACAGCATATCATCTCCTCTTGATCAAGCTAGATCCATACAGAAAAATGAACACAGCACTTGTACATACCTCACTTTGTGAGAATACCCAGCCAGAGTGAAATATTACGAATATTCAGTGAATTGTCAAAATAATGGGAATATAACAAGGTCAAAATACTAAGCCATCTGATCATAATCAACCCTAATTCCAGCAAAGCCACATTTAAGGGAGATTGTTTTGTCAAAGGTTTTTCATGGCCCGATGGCTTTGTAGCACAAGGTTGTTTGGATCAAGTCATTTCTGATGAACATTTATTATAGTGAGGAAATGTCACATTCATTTTATGCTGTGAAAGTTCATAAACTTTTTCAGATAATTTAATGACTTCTCAGCCCGTAACCTGTTGCCTCAGGAATGATTTAAATGTGGGGGATAGGCAGAGCATGAGGCCAGGACACTGGATGTGGCCAGGAGCCGCAGGGGAGCAGCACCAGGGTGAGGGACAAGCCACAGCTTTCAGGGAGGGACCAGCACCAACCACGTCCCTCACTGCAAGGGTTAACTCTCCCCTGCACGCGTGGGGGTTTTGCTGACTTGTGCTCTGACATCATGGCTGTGCTATGAGGCCTGGCAGGGGGCTGCGTTCCAGCGCTCCAGCGCTGTGTAATTTTTGGCAGAGGGGACGGGAGCCTCAGCCGGGCGCAGGGACGGGGCAGAGGCATTGAGCCCATCCCCTTGCCGGGGCTGCCAGGTGCTCGGCCAGAACCCTGTGCTCAGGGGTCTCCTTTGGGGGAAGGAAGGTGCCAAACATGCTTGTGCAGCTCTCAGTTGTTAACTGGGCTGCAAGGCTGGGGAGACTGGCTCTGTGTGGCACAGTTCTGCGTGGCATTGTATGGCACAGCATGGCAAGGCATAGCAAGCTCCCCAGGATGCCCTTGGTCCATGGGACAAACCTGACATCAGGACATTCCTGCCAGCCCACGCAGAGCCCAGCTGGGGTGCCAGTTCCAGCCCCGCACCCCAACAGTGAGGTACCGGCCTCCTGGTCCCGGCTGCAGGAATGAGCTCACAGAGCAAAACCAGGCGGCCCAAGTCAACTACTCCCTAAAATCATCAATTATGTTGTGACAGCCCAGAAGGAGAGGAGGGGAAGTCAGGGACATGCTGCGCAGGGAGGGTGAGGCCAGGAGAGAGCAGCAGTTAAACAACAAGGCTGGGAATGGGGAGGCAGCAATGGCATTTCCAGATGCACAAAGCCAGGGTGGGTGTGCAGAGACTCCAGGGCTTCCCACAGCACCAGCCACACTCACTGCAGGGCCGCTGGCATTTGGGAAGTGGGGCTGGTCGTGCTGCTCCCCCCGCCTGCACAGGCTCCACAGGAGCCCAACAGGAGCAGCAGGATGAGCATCACAAGGGGAACAAGGTGGGGGCAGTGCTGACAGGCACTACGACTGGTGTTGCTTATAAGCACCATGGATACTCAGAAAGAGGGAATAAACACACTATCAATAAAGTTTACAGATGAAACTCAGCAGGGATGAGTTGATACCACCAACAGCAAAAGACACAGGGGTTGGAAGAATTAGGAAAACGCAGAGTACAACCAAGAGAAACATGGCTGGGACACAGCACAACCAATACAGCCGAGACACGAGGGAGGGAGAGGGAGGAAACGGGAAAGTCTGGATGCTGTTCTGATGGGAGAGGCAAAAAAGATTCCAGACAATTTGGGATGAGTCTGCAATGACAGATGAAAGCAAAGATCTTTTCCAACCCTGCTATCGTTTCAGCCCCTGGAAATGTGCCGGGCTCTATGAGGGGCTGGAGCAAAGCTTGGTGCTGTGCATTGTTTGGGACTCCTCCATGGGCAGAAGGGGCTCTGGAGGAAAGCAAGAGCCACCAGACACTAAACCAACAGCCAGGTTGGTGCTGCCTCCCAGCCCCCTGAGCAGTGACAGGAGGGGAGGTGACGTGAGGCCACAAAAAGTCAGACCCAAGCACAGATTTAGTATTCCTGATTTTCTCTTTTCTGGGCAGAAAGATGTACAAGACACCCAAGGGAAGCAGTAGAAACTTTCATTTTGCATGCTGAAAACAAAAACACAAGAAAGTATTGGGAAACACATCCTGTAGTGCAAACTCATCAGGTGACCTAGCAGATCCTCAGCACCTCTGGGTCTAGGAAACAATGAAGCCAGTTGAGAATTTAGCTATTATTCAGCACAACAAAGTTAATTGGAACCTGGGAAAACCATCAGCAACTTCCTTTCAAAACTTATTTGCAATAAAAGTAGTCCACACAAAAATAAAACACAAGTATGCATGGGACTAATATTAAATTACCTTCGTTTTATCATATCTGAATGGAGAGGGGAAAGTAATGACATCTGGACAAACCATTAACAGTAACGGGCTCAGCATTGGGACCAAGGGTCACCGCAGTCCTTCCCCCAGTGTGGTGGCGAGGAGGAGCTTTGCTGGTCCAGACTGGGGCTCAGGGATTGTGTTTCAATACCGGGGCTGCCCACCCTGCTGGATGAAGGGGCAGTGGAGTGGCTGGAGGAGGAACAGGCCACCAAACTGGAAATCATCCCTAATTCATTCTTTTTCTCAAAAAGTAGGTTGCTTCCTCATGGCTAACATCACTGTCACCTCCTCTGTGCCTTAGAAATCCACACACCTAATGGTTGAAGAGCAAAACTGACGGGAAATGCTGGGAGATAATGGTTTCATGCCATTCTCCCCTGTTCCACATACCCGAGCTGGGGCTTTTGCAAGGTTTGCAAACCCAGAAGCACCCTTCTCTGCCCACAGAACAACCTGAGGACACTGCAGGGACACCCGGGGACATGTGCAAAAGGTGCTGGAGCAGGGACTCTCCACAACCAGCCCTATCCGGGGGACTGGGCCCTGCAACCTGGGAGAAAGCTTTGTTTTAGAAAAAATAAAGGAAAATCTAGTGTAGTTCCTGTTGAAGAAAACAAACCCTTTGCACAACAGCTGCATAAGAACTGCAAAGCCCCTTCCCTGCCCAGGAGCCAGGGGATGCTGGTGTGGGAGACAAGGGTGGACCAGTTCACCAGGGTGCAGAAAAAGGCAAAGGAAACACTTAACAAGCCTGGTGTGAGCACTGAGCAGCATGCTGAAGTGTAGGGAATGGACATCCAAACACACTGCTCTAGGCTCCTGTGTCTAATAAAACAAACGTATGCAGCGCTAACAACCAAGTGTGATTATAGCAAATAGCAGGTGGTGGTGGCTGCCACCAGGACAGAGACCACAGAGCAGGGACACTACCCCGCCAGTACCAGATCCATCCAGTGGTGCCAGATCCACCACAGACACTTCATTTGCAGCTGCATGAAGCTGTATGATCATCTTTTTATTTAAAACACAAAAATATCCCAAAAGAACCTGCAAGCATGTTCACTCAATTTAACATCTGGAACATAAATAAAAGATGGACAGAGAATGGGATTTCTTTGGAGAATTGGAAACAAAGTACCTTGCCACTAACTTATTTTAGCAGTTCTCTGTAATATAATTTCCAGTTCATTTGGTTATCAGAAACACTGATTATTTTCACGCTGAAGAGGCGATTTCAATGCCCAGCGCAGTACGTCCCGTGTTTGGGATTCTGCGTTAGTTTTTTGATATCCACTAATTTCTCCATGCTGAGGCAAATTTGTCACACGCATGGGTCTGTTTGATTTCATTAAACAGAATATTTAAGCATAAAAATTGTTTAATCGCCTTGTGTCATTATGAGATGAATTTCATTTTGCATACATTTGCATATTTCATCAAAATTAAGGCTGCTAATATGCAAATGAGAGCCAGGTTGCGGCTGAGGTGTTTATTGTAATAGCTGCAGGCTGTTCCACTTGAAAAGCTGCTGGGCCTTGTGGTGGAAGGGAGTGCAGAGACCCCTCTGAATGCCTTTTAAAATCAATTTGCTGGTATTTTTCTCAATAATGTCCCTGCAAAAACACTCTGGGCTTGTGATGGGCACTTGGTCTCTCTCTTCCCCAGTGCCTCATCTATCAGAGCTGGAGGTCACCGTCTTTTCCCTCCACCGCTGCAAGAACCATTGAAATAAAAATGCCCCTCAAAATGCGGTGGAGAGCAGGGAAAAAGCAGAGCACTGGGGAGGTTATGAAGCTGGGACAATCCCAGAAATACAGATTTCTTCACCTAAAGCCTGGGGAGCAAGACATTTCCCCCTCTCTCATTGAACGCAGCGAAGGTCAAGCACCAACGTTCCTCCAGACCCATTTGAGAGGCCAGACAGACAAATCATGAAAATCAATCCACAGTGGCTAATTAATGCAGACTTCATTAGCACGCAGCGACTGAACGATCCACGTCCACTGGTTATTGTGCTTTGCGGTGGCCCAATAAATCGGGACGGATCCAGCTATCCCAGACGAGCACCAGGCGCTGCTCAACTTTTATTTTCTGATTGATGCAAAGGCCTCCCCTGGCTTGTCACAGTCAGCGCTTTTACTGCTCAGAGCACGAAGCTCCAGAAATTTTATATGATATGGCATCAGTCCTTTACACTCTATTTTTAAAATATATTCTTTACTTGTTATTTATGAAGAAAGATATTTCATGATTTTAACCCATTATAGAGCCCATTTGTTTTTTAAAAAATCCATCCTGTACATTTAGCAACTGTTGTAGTTTGGAAGCTGCAGTAACAACATCTAAAATGTAAAGCCCATGATGAGCGATTAGCTACTTCGACTTGTGTATAGTAATTAAACCAAAATTAACTGGTGAACAGCCGCAGCCATCCATCCCGAGTAGGAGCCCATTCTGCTGACTCTGCACGGAGCTCAAAATGCGGAGGCACAATGCGAACCCTGGCTGGGGGCTATGGACAATGGCTGAGCAGCACAAAGAAAAGAGCTTATGGGAATTTTTTAAAGCTTTTGGAATTAACGTTTAAAGCACAATGGGCTTTTTCAGCACATATTAGTCAAACCAAAAATTATATCATCACTTCTCCAAAGAAAACTGTAGCTGTGTATTTGCTTTAGTGCTCAGACATAAGTGCTACCTATATATTAGAATGTGGGTATTCCCGTTGTTTTTAGATTTGTTTGATAAACATTAACTCTGAATGGCCGCTCTACACTGACTAATAAGGGAAGGTAGCCCTGCGCCCCTCCAGCACAATTGTGAAGGAATGCAAATCCCAGTGCTATTCTGAGCATATCTCTGCACAGAGGAAGGAGAACAGGACCACCTTAAGTCCTTCTGAAAGGCTAAGGCTCAAAGGTATGTACTTGTTTAAAAAAAAAAAAAAAGAAGTGTAGTGATTGCAGAGAAAAGAGAAACCTGAGAGCTGATTCTTGAACAGTCAGACAGGGTCACCAAAACCAGACTAAATAGTCTGACTGCAGGGCAGAGCACAGGGGCTGTCTGAAAAATGATCCTCTGGATGGAGGAAAAGGCAAGAAAAACCAGGGAAGGAGGGCTGGGTAGAAATCGGAGCCATTAGGGACACGGGCAGGGGACCACAGTGGGACACAGAGCTGGGCCACAGCCGGGCACCCCAATCCCCAAGGGATGGTGCTCCTAAGGGCTTCATGGGACAGCAGGTTAAAAGAGAAACCTCAGAAATGCCCAATGTTTAATACTTAAAATAGTAGAGTACAATATAAAGAAGGGGTGTCCTTCTAACATCACCCACAGAGCCATATCAGCTCTTGCACCAGTTAGCAGGAACCTGCCCCAAGTGCTCAGCATCCACCCCAGGTGCCACTGGTCCAGTGCCTCAGAGCAGATCTAGATCCTGCCAAGGGCAAACACTAAAACCCTCCAGTGCCCGAGGGATAGAAACAACTCCAAGAGCTCATCACTCATCCTTATTTCAGAGAGATTAAGCTTGATCTAGGAACCACTTGAAAGCTCACCACATTAGGATTAGGTAGAAGTCTACATTCCCCTTATTGCTCACATTTTACCAGTATACTGCTATTAATCCAACTGTTGTGAGTCTGTTGTTTGGTTTTTTGTTTTTTCCCAATGACTTACCTTATTCTCAGTCAAGAAGTACTTTTCCAAAATAGTTTCATTGAACAGCCACCAGAAAGGAGCTCTTAAAAGCAAGGAGCAGAGACTTCACTCTTTAGATCAAGCTGTACACCATCCCCTACTAACAGAACCACACACCAGCATCTCCCAAGACATAAGAATTACTTTCTGTCTCAGAAAAAGCCTGAACTAAAACCACACAGTTACCCTTTACCTACAAGACCAAACCCCACAAAGTTTACCCCAAACCTTTATATGCCTGACGCCTCACCCTTTGATAGGCTTCACCTGTGCTGGGCTCCAGCTGTGATTGCAGGAACCAGCTGCCTGCAGCCTTGGAAGGCAGATGCAGGTGGGATCAATAAATCCAGATGGATCCAGCTATCCTAGCCATGACCAGGCTGTAGGGCTCTGGGATTCCTGTCCTCTCCTGCCAGGTGCTGGACTATGACACACTGTGATGCTGGGCCACCTCCAGAGCCATCACGTTCCTGAAGATACTCACCCTCTATGTCTTTGTAGTGTGTTGCCCTTCAGGTATTTGCTTTGCTTTTTTTATTTTTGTTTATTTGTTTGGTTTTGACAGTTCCTTTTGCTCTTCTGAACTTTTGTAGGCTTTTCCTACTATTCATGTTGGTTCTTCCTTCCTGCAGCATGGAAGCCCCTCTCTGATTCTCTGTGTGGTACTGGTGATTGATCCCTGTCTCTCCTGTTCTATCACACTCCAGCAGCCCACCCAGCTGCTCCTTTCCCAGCAGCCTGTGACAAATCCTTAGTTTTTCTATTAGCTTTTGTTTTCATATAGAAGTTTGTATTTTTTTTCAGATCTGAGTCTGAAATCTGTTTCTAGTGGTGTCAGTTTGGGAAAACCAGCTGCACTGGGGAATGCACATGTGTCCCCATGTGCACGGGTGGGTGCTGGCTCTGGCCACGGTCTCTTTGAGTATAGCAAATGCTGGGAGACAAAGGGCATCCCGCAAACCCTTATGTGTCCATGGCCGGGACAAAGGGAGCACACAGCAGGTTAGAAAAACCTTCCAGTTCAGCCAGATCAGCGGTAGATGACTGAGTAAACATGAGGCGTTTGCCAGATATTAGGCAAGTAAGAAACACACATTCAATTCTTTTAACTTATGACTGCATGTAATTATTGCTTTTTCCTCCCTTCATAAGCTACATATGGGATTAATAATAATGCTGAATCAGATATGCTCTCATATTCACCAAAAAGAACAGAGCAGTAAAAATGAGCAAAGGAAGCTCTGATGAAGTAAAATACACGTGCTAGGGGGAGAAAACTGCTTTCTTGAAGAGAGAGGGGTGATCCTGGATAAGTCAAGTTGGTGGGCTTGTGCCTCCATTTCCTCACCTGGAAACCAGGACCCTGCTTGCAGGTAACTGGTGCCTCCCAAAAACGTGCTGTGGGTGCCCTGGGGTCTCTTATCCCATGTCAAAGCCACAGCACCTGAGAGCTGAGCACCCAGAACCACAGGCTGGGTGCAAGGAGGACCCCTGTTTCTTTGCAGATTGTGTGAAATGAAGTTAAAACTGTGCAGCGTTGTAACCCCTACAGGATAAAGATATCTAAATGCTGGAGTTTTTTGGAATTAGGTTGAATATATTCATACAGAGTATCTGCCAGCCTGTGGCTGGAGGCAAGCAGACAAGGCACAACATGAAGTATCTCCTCTGCTGGCTGTTGGGCATGGTGCTGGTGTGGGGACATCGTGCTTTAAACTGGTGAAATGGTGGTTTAACTGGATGTAGTAACATGAGATAGTCAGAACTGAGGAACCAAAACAGGATTAAAAGGGGCTTGGGGGCTGACACTCATGGCTCCAGCGGCCAGTCGGGTAGTGATGATCTGCGGGAGGTGCTGAGCCCTGCAGCACCACAGTGCTGGGGCTGGTTCAGCCAGGGACTGAGGGAGGAAGGGGCTCCCTCAAGCATTTCACTTCACTCCATTGATTATTATGGGCTCTTTATCTGGGCATGCCAGCGGCTGCAGTGCTCAGAGACACTTTAATAATGGGAAAATTTAATTCAAAAAGCCCAAACTATGTGCTAGGCTGTGTTTGACTGTTTACCTGCTAGTGTTTGCCAACTGCTATCTCATTAGCTGTACAGGAAATATAATTGATATTTCTGTAGAGACATGACACTCGTGCCCCTGCTGAAACGGGAAGATTTTCTCAGTGCTTCATATCACTCCTGTTCACCGCTTCCCATAAGTGATTCTGCCTCATTTTGGGAAGGAGTCCAAGAAATAAGAGCTTACCAGAGAGGCCTCTTGAAAGTATGGGCAGCTTTATGTCAGCCTGGGAGCTCCCTCGGACACAAATCTTCTGGAGGAAAGAGTGGATTCTCTGCTGTTTGCAAAAGGGCCACAAATGGGAAATAAAATGTTTCCACAGCTCTTTAATGTGAAAAACATCCATTTTAGAGCACAGATCCTGCGTCTAGTCAGGACAGGACTGAGCAGGCTGTGTGTAAGGGGGGTTAGAGGGCGGCAAGCGACTGTTCGCAGCAATACCTGCAGCCCCGACCGCTGGGCTGGGACATGGGCTGGTCTGAGCCCTGGGCACTGGGATGTTCCCAGTCTGTGCAGAGGAGCAGTGCTCTGCTGTGGTGTCAGTGCCACATCTGGCCCCAGCTGTGCTGGCACTGAAGGACACGGGAAGGTGCAGCAGGTGGGATGCAGAACGCTCCTGCTCCTTCCCACTCGCCTCTCCACCAGCTGGGCACCAGTGAGAACCAGTGCAAGTCTGCAATCAGAATTCCTGCAGGGAAAACAGTTACCAGTTGGTTACTGTGAGCACTGCACCTGAAATCCCGCTCCAGGCAGCATCATTGCACACCTTGTGGCATGAAAAGGTAGTTCTGCCACTGCAGTCTTTTTCTTCCCCACACCCAGTCAGTGTACACCAACAAAGGGGCAAATGCTCCTTCCCTGGAAAGGTGACCCAGGGCCACAGCGTCCTGCATGGCTTTGAGGGGCTGGGGTTAAGTTCTGCCACCACCAAGCGGCAGAACACGTGTGGAGCTACAGACCAGGGGTAACCAGAAAAGATTTCTGCCAGCAGAAGGAAGTGAGTATTTAGGGGAGAGCATGTTCTGAGGAGCCATCCTCAACAGTTTCCAAACCCCAGTTAAGCAGATATATCTGTACACCTGTCTGTCAGAGGAGCTGTCCCCCCAGGACACATTGCAAACCCACAGGGAAGAAGAATTTCTGGTTTGGTGGCTTTGTGTCCTCTTGCATTTCTGTTCTTTATTTTGAGTAAATTCTGGGCTCCACTAAACAGAGGAAATCTGTGCAGGGCATTACTGTGTGTTGGGGATGCCGTAAAAAATAGCTTTGCTGACATGGCTGCTTTCTCTGTGCTCCTTCCACAGGTGAAACGATTCCTGGTGGTTTTTCTTGCCATAAAGTCCCATCACCTCTCTTTTGAGATTTGCATATGGTTCATACATAACAAGGCTTTTTTTTCTGGAATGAAATCTCTTGAAATCTGATCCATGAACACATCTAAACAGTAGCACTAACAGGAAACTCAGAGATACGGAAATGCAAATGACTCCCCAATCAATAAAGATAATTATAGTGAGAGATAGACTGACATACAGTATCTTGAGGCTTTTTTTCTTGTCTTCCAAGGGGCTCCCCAGAGGCACCACAGACACTGGTGAATGTCTTTCCAAGGCTCACTATGGTTGGGGAAAATTGTTGACGGAACCAGGCGCAGGAGTGACGCTGCCAAGTGAACAATGTGCATCTGCATCTGCAGCCAAACTTCTCCACAGGCTGGGGGCAAGGAATACGAGTGCAGTCATTACCAAGGGATTTTCAATTCCATTGTTCATTTTCTTATTGACATTGTATTTTTTTTAAACTGTAATTATAGACAGTAAGATAAAGAGATCAGCGTTATTCAACTATTTTCATACCTTTTAAAAGGTGTCACTAATTTTGTCCAATTAGCCTTGGGTTTTAGCAGACGCTAAACACAAAGTGCTGTCAGGTTCTGCAGAATGCAGAAGGAGACAAAGCTCGATCCTGGCACCCCCTGGTTTGTTGGCTGTCAGTGAATGCCTCATCTGCACGTTTCTGGAAGGGTCAATGGGGCAGGTCACGCAGGATTTCCCAGTGTCACCAGTTGCTCTCCCTCATGGTACAGGGAGCAAGAGTGCGCTATGTTCTCCCAAGAAAGCACAGAAAAGCCTGAAATGGAACCAGTGGAGAAGAATCAATTAAACACAGAGCAGCTCTGTTGGAGTCAGAGTGTCCTGAGCTGGATCACCATGTCCCTCCAGCCTACTCTCCCGCAACCCCGCTCTCACCCCATCTCCGAAGGGCTCCTGTGGATGCTGGTGGCTGTGGCACTCAGTTGCTGGATCTTGCAGCAGTTGCTCTTGAATCTGGCTGCATTTCAATAACATTATCCGTTATAAAAACCAATCAGCTGGATGGTCTTTATTAGGAAGAAGAACTTTTAAACTTTTTTCAACAGAGTTCATTTTGTTTGAATAAGTTGAATAATTCCTAGTGTGAGCTCCAAGAAAGGCCTTCTAAATTTTCCACCTTGAACCTCTGTCCATCGCATGGGGCACGATGGACACTTTATGAGGTCACCTCCCCATCTGCTTTCAGCTCCTTCAAAAGATACATCTGACAACTTCGATGCAACCCAAAACCCAATGTGTATCTTCCTCCATGGCAGTGGTTTAAATACATACACACACTTGGAGAGGAATGAAACTCTGAATATGGTGGTTAAGGTCAACACCATCTGACACACATCAGATGAAAAGCTTGAGCAAAAATATTCAGCCACCTGCTCGGTGCAGTTTCTCATCCTTTCTGTGGAGGGAGCAGCTCTCAGTGGCACCAGCCCTGTTCTCCTCACTGTGGGGCAAGGAAACGTGTATTTCACGTGGTGTGCAGAGTAACTATTCACCGTTAACAAATGCCACACACATGAAAATGCCAAACTTCACTCTCCCTTCTTTCCCGCTCTCAATCAAATTCAACAAGGAAGAGAGGAAATCGGTTTTACCGAACCTCATTCACTTTGTGTTCTCCCTGGGATGAGGCATGGAGCACCTCTGCTGCGCACACACCCCCCGATAGCAGCCGACAGCTCGGAGCACACCCCGCGTGCGCCCGCCTCGCGCTGCTTCTGACTCCGAAGTACAGATGGCTCTGGGGTGGCTTTTCTTGGCACCTCTTTGCAAAACCTAGAGAGGGCATCTGCTGAACACAACTGCTTCGAAATCGCTGCTTCCTCGCCCTCTCCCTCCCGGGTACTCCCATCTGGATCGCCCACTGACCCCACATGCTGCTCTGCGCTGGGTTAAACGCACTCGCTTTAGTTATGTACCTCCAACAGCTTCAGGCAACAAATGTATTTCATGCGCAGTCCTCCTGTACCTCTCCTTGATGTTCTAAGGCAATGAGAAAGAAGTGTTAAATTTGTTCTTGGCTACTTTTCCTTGCAACTCCCAAAGGCACCGGTTACAAACTGAATCAGTTATCAGCTAGTTAGGCTGGCAGTTCCCGAAGGTACTGCATGAATACTGATAGGGACCCATGCATTATTCAGTGCGAAGAGCAGAGGAAAATGAGCAACACGTCCAAAACAAGAACAGCAGTGGCAGTAAGGGAATAATTAGCGAGCTGTCACTTGTCCCTGTCAGTATTCCCTCCCTTAACACATGAGAGAAAATAATAAAAAAGGGTAAGATCATCTTGCAAGCTCTGCTCTTAAATATGCAGCTGGTAGGTTAAAATACAATGATAAAGGGGAGAGGATAGAGAGCTCTGATACAGTTTTCAAAAGATATGGCCTCCATTTCCATGGAGACTATTTTTTTTTTTAATCCCACAGGCACTGGGTTATACAATAAGTCCCTGCCTTAAATATCAGCCCATGTGCAACCGCATGAAAGGGACGTGGCTCTAACATGGGACTTATCCCAATGAAAATACTTATTTTTTTTTTCCCTTTCTTTCTACAAAACACAACTGAAGTGAATGTATTTTAGGGAAACCAGGTTCACTGAAATTGGCTCTGCTGACGAAGTCTGTGGCTCCAAAGCAAAGCTTAAGAGCAGGGGAATCCTGCCAGCTGGGGCACGGGTGCCTGAGCCACTCCCCAGCACATCCCCATCCCTCCCTGCACTCCCCGGAGAGGCCGAGGTGTCAGGAAGGCAGCTGAAACTGCAAACTACAGAGCTCAAATCAAGTTTATCCAGAGTAAATTATTAACTAATTAAGCAGTTTGCGGATTGATGAGAACAGAGTCATTCTGCTGTAAACTATTCAACAGCCTCCAAAGCTCCTCACGAAGAAGCAGAGCATGCAGCTGGGCGCAGGTTCCTCTGGGGTGCAGGGTGTCCTGTGGTGCAGGTTCCCATGGGGTGCAGCAGCCCCCAGAAAGCTCCAACACAGCAGTGCTGCCTCTGATCAGGGAAGGGATTTTTGCAATGCACAGAATATATTCACAGCCATGTTAGTAGTGACTGCCCTGAAACATCCTGACATGGATCCCTCCAAACAATCTGCCACATCATGGCGAAGCTGCAGAGTCAATCAGAGGGGGGAAGCGAGCAGGTCTTCAAGCATGTGACCCATCACAGATCTGAAAATGTCAAGATTCGCCAGCAGATTTCAACCCTCTCGCACAGAAAACTATCACAGAGATCAGCAGCAACTGCAACGATCAGAAAAGCTATTAATGAGCCCAGCTTATTTCAGAGATCTGCAACACTCACGTCATTGAGGACTGGCTTCCCTTGCTTCGTGTCCTGGTTTCTGGAAAGGAAATTTTGGAGAAACGGCTGGCAGCAGCATTTCTGCAGAGAGCGGGTGAGGGACGGTCCTGGCGAGGGCTCCAGGGTCCTGCAGGAGGAACAGGGGAGCCAGCTCTAAAACAGCATGAAGTGAAAACAAAGGGAAAGCAAACAACGAAAGGCTGGAACATCATTATCAGAAGTGTCTGCAAGTGGCACCTGTCCAGCTTCCCCAGAGCCAGGAGACGTTCTTCAGCAACCCTCTTCCCGCACAGGGAGGACATTTCCTTTGAAGTCCCTTCTTTTTCCCAAAATATATTTCATTGTTTTCTCCTGCTTCTGCTTAGCAGCCAGTGGGATAACAGCTCTCCATGTGTAGTCTCATGCTATAAAAATGCACGCAAAGCAAAGCATTTTCATGTCAGGTTTTTATAAGCCCTTTCTAGCTCCTGACTAATCTGTGCCCAGCCCAGTCTCTGACATGCCAGAGTTCTCTTTGAGATCATGCCACAGACTTGCAGATTACTCTGTTTGATTGACACAAGATGTTATAGATAGTTGCCTATTTAACCCTATTCCAGCACAAATTCACAGAAAGTTTTTTGCTTATCACATGTCTTTCTTGGATGGCCTTAAACCATTGCCTGGGTCACCATTTTCTTTTTCTATCACATGCACAATGCATCATTCTAGGTCTGCCATTAATGATTTGCTGGTATTTCATCCCACAAAGCCTGTATATGTACTGGGAGAAGAAAACGGGAAAGATTCACATCAACTAAACAAGTGTCTTTGATGTCAAGTGCCTGTATTTTTGCATCAGCACCCACAGGTTCTCCAGTCTCCCTTGCTGAATGAGATCCCCAGCAGGAATGAATATTCATAAGAAATAACTGGGAAGAGCTGTGATTTTCAGCAAAGCAAACTTTCCCGAGGGAGGAGGAGTGTACTTTCTCTGATGCTTCTCCAGTGCATGTTAAGCCCCAGGAGACACCTTCCAGGCTCCTCAGCCAGGGTTAGGGAAGCTGCTTGGTGCTGAATGTACCACCACCTGCTGCAGATCGGTGTTTTCTGCTGAGGCGAGTGGCATCCCCCTGCCCTGTCCTGCTGACCTCAAAGAAGCCATGCTGCCCCTAAACCAGCCCCAAATCAGACCTGTTATTTTTAATTTGTGGTTGCAGCACAGATCCTGAGCTCCAGATTCTAAGGGTAAAAGAGATTTCTGCCCTGCTCTCGGTTGGTTTGGGTTGCTCAGCCCTTTCCATTCGATGCAGTTCTTTTTTCCTCCCGTATTTCCCTGCTGCTCTGGCTGCCCAGCCAGCTGACAGTGACATTATTGCTGTCACATGCCCGTGACTGACAGCCGGGGGAGCACCGAGAACCTGATGTTCTGCCACTGCCGCCCGGCTCTGCACATACCCACTCTGAATTACAGGACCTTTGTTTTCCACGCGCTGGAAGTGGCTGTGGTTCGATTGCAGGAGGATGCACGATTTAGCCGGTGGAGAGTGAATAATTTGGCACGGAGCATTCCTTGTTATTCTGTCAAGGAGCCTGTGTGTCAATCGATGGGCTAACAATTATGATCAATGTCAACAGGAAAAAACAAAAAACCACCATTAAGCAGTCAGTAATGTGCACAGGCACGGAATGGCCTGGCTGCATCTGCCGGGAGAAGGGATGGGGACAAGGTCACAAACCTGGATCCTCCTTCACAAGCTCACCCCACTTTGGATTTTAATTACTGAAAGGCAGGATTTGGAATTTGCCGGCAGGTCCAGCACATGCTCAGCACATTGCACCAAGGCAGTGTGTGCCCCGGGCCAGCTCCAGCACCGGTGGGCACCTGGGCACCGACTGCTGCCGGCAGCCCTGGAGTGGTCAGTTCATATCCCTGTTAAACCACTGTGACTTCTTCAAAGAAACCAAGCCACAACCTGCTCTGGCTTTTTTACACTTGTGCTCCAGTGCCTGAGACACGGCCAGTGTGTCACCGGGCTGGAAACTCTGGGGAGCACATGGTCCTGACAGGAAAGACAGACCAGAAGGGCTGTGATGTCCCAGTGCTGCTGGCCACAGCAGCTCCCACCACTGCTGGTGGCTGCTGCGGCTTTTGTGTCCCCTATCTGCAGGAACAGTGGGGATGCCGTGGTCCCGGGGTGGGCTGGCACCTTGAGCAGCTCAGGCACGGCGTGGGCTGGCAGCACCTCCTGTAATTAATGCAGCTCAGACACAGCTGATGTGCCACTTGGGGAGATGCAGGAGCATTTCAGAAGAATGCTTGATGCCCTCTGTCACTCACTGTCAGCAATAACGCTCCTCTCCGCTGTCACACCACACTCCTCGGATGTTGAATTAAACAGTGGGTCTTTTGATGCTGCCGAAGTAACTGTTGCATTAATTATCCATAGAATTTGCACATGCACCTTACATAGTGAGAAAGGTGCGCTTCCCCCAGACTAATGCATATTTGAATTCTCAACCCCCTCCCTCCAAATCACCCATCCAGTCACTTGGGCTGCCAGAACGCGTTGTGCCAACTCGCATTCATATTGTTTATTAATGAACTGCACCTTGAAAGTATGAGATCTTTGCCAGAGGTTATTTTTACTACCACGTTAGTTAAGGCTGAGAGTATTATTTTACATGCCAATGAATAATTTACCTGCCATTAAAAACCTTATTCTGAAGCAATCCCCAGCACTGGCCACCCCTTACCTGTGCAGGTGCATGCATGCACCAAGGATGTGCTGCACGCAGGGTCTTGTGTGCACAGGTCTTAAATGGCTGTGTAAAATTGAAAGTCCACAGAACCAGAGTTTTCATGAGGTGTGGCTGAATCTCAAAGTTTATAGCTTAGGAAAAAAGGGATCATTGTGATACCACGTCTTTTGCTTGCGCTTTTTCTGAGATCGCTGTTTTCCCCTTAGATTCTCCACACCTCCTGATTATTTATAGCATAGCAGAACTCAAGCCTTATAACACATCACGCATGACTTCTCCTTGCACTTAGTGCTAAGGGAGACCAGGCACTATCGGTAAAAGATTTAACTTATTAATAGAGTAAAGCTAGAACAAAGCTCTGTAATTTGGTATTAGCTTTCCCAACCTGATTGTGTTTATTTAGAAAGCAGCTAAGACACAGACTTGTGGGGCTATAAATCAGCAGAAAATCAAACGCTAACATGTAAATAAATTGCAAATCAGCTGAGAAATTGGTTTCATTTTGAGACGATAAAGCATATTTCTCCTGTACTGATTTTATAAGGTGCCCCTTAAGAATTGTAATATTTCTGTGTGGTAATGATAAACATTAGTGAGTTGCTTTAGAAATGAAAAAATGGCAACCCTGTGGGGATTTGAAAAACATATGCACTTCAAATTTGAAAATCCAATTTAACTGTCCATTATATGGGGAATAAAAAAAAGGTAAGGATAGGATAATTTTGCAGTTACACAGCATTTGACTAAATCTGATTCAGGGATGACAGCTACACTTTAAAAGCTACATGTCTGAATGTAAGGAGACAGCAAATCATTTATTTATGATTGTAATCTAGCTCCTGTCTAACAAGTTAACAACTGTGCAGAGTGCTCCCTGAGTGGAGGCAGCCTGTGTAGGCTTGTCAGTTAGCACTTTTTAAAACACTTTTCATAGAATTTCTGTTTAAAAAGAAAAAAAAGAGAGACAAAAGAGAGTCTCTGTCAGATTTACCCAAACAAGCAGATGTTAAAATGGCAAAAATTTGAAGAAACAAATCCTGATCTTAATTTCATACAAAGAACCATTTGCAAAAGGTGAACAGCAATCAGAGAGGCAAACAGAACAGATCGGTCACTCGCACAAACCTGACCACCAGCCCATAGCTGTGGCAGCAGGATGGAACCCAGCGGGAGGAGTTAAACACGAGAGATCATTCACCAATATTGGGAAAGCTAAAATTTACATGGGTTCAAATAGTTACCTGACAACTTAATGGCAGAAAAATCCATCATACTTCTATACATTGACATTATTTCTGGCCATGAATTACTAGAGGTTAATAGAGTATTTGATGAAGTATCGTTGTTTGCTTGCTCTGTTCTTGTGCTCTTCAGTGGGTGTTTGCCATTGCTCTCTCCCACAGATGAGCTACAACAGCTATTTTTATGCTCTTAACATGTGCTTTTACCAGCTAGAGTATCTAATGTTGTATCTAATGTTCAACATAAATCAAACATTTTCTTTGATGTGACTCGTCTTGGCCTCCTTGACGCCTGTGGCTCCGCTCCCATTTGTTTCGATGGCATCTCGATTGTACCTGCTGCACTGAAGGGCGAACACTGAACCAACACGCCCGGTGCCACGCAGCTCTGGGCTGGCTCCATGATGAACGGTGAAGACGGCCCTTTCCAGCTCCCCGCTGACTTTAGGAACAATTTACATAAACAGGTTCCTCTTCTCAACGTTTTGACAACAATATCCTTGTTTAGGACACATCCCTGTGAGTGCAAGCTGTCCCCACCCCAGGGGTGTTCTCACAGGTGGTGCCACCTCGGCACAGAGAGCTGGACATGGTGTTGGGCATTTGAGAGTCTCGCACTGATTCTGTGTGTGTTAATGCAAATATGACCGTAAGACCTGCTTTGATAAACTTCAGTGGCAGCAGTTTAGACCAGATTGCTCCCAGTTTAGACCAGACTGCCCTCAGTTTAGACAGGATTTCCCTGAGTTTAGACCAGACTTTACACTGCCATTGCAGCAGAGGCTCCTTGTCAGAGGGTGTGTTGGACCCAGTTCATGATGCCTGCAGGGACAGAGTGGGTCCAGCTCCACAACCTGCTGTGCCACACTCTGGCTTTGGCTGCCTCCACTTTGGCAGCCCTGGCACCCCCCCAGTTCCCCGACAGGGGTCAGAGCACCCCAGCATGCGGGTCCAAGGAGATCATACCCCTGAGCCTACCCCGGGCAAAGGAACACCTGTGTGTGAGGGTCAGGGTGCTGCTGTCCGTTGTGAACTGAGAGGGTTGTTGTTCTAGAGCCACAGAACAAGCATCACTTTTTACTTTGCATTTCCCTGAATTTGTTCAGTTTTTTAAAAGAACGAATGTCAAAAAGCACTCATTCTGACTATGTGATATTGTGCAAAACCCTCGCCGCCAGAGCAGAGGGAGGCATTCTGCTCTGTGCAGAGGTGTCTGTGCATCTCTACCCAGTGCCCTTCCCCTTGCTGAGGGACAGAAACCCCCAGTGTCCCCTGCCAGGGCACAGCTGGCTGGGGGTGCAGAACACGTTCCAGATGTGTGAAGGAGCTGCACCCTGGGAACCCCTTTGGTCGTTGTGCGTGAGATTCACAAACAACTGAAGAGGGAAAGTAGGAGCTGGTGGTTGTCAGATAGTATCACCCTCACACCCTCTGCTGAATGTTAATACATGTAACTCAACACAAGAAGTCTCTCCTTGTTTATTTATCTTGGATTAGGTCAGTGGCTGAAAATACAGAGTTTTTTCTTTTTCAGATAAAAATAATTCTTTTCACAGAGTAAATGTTGGGTTTGTAATTAATGATTTTTCCTTTTTTGATGTAGAGGGGAAATGTGACTGCAGAGTCTTAGTGATGCAGGTGAAGTTTGGTTGTTTTTAAATTATATACTGTGATATTCTGCAATAAGAAGATATTTAAAATATGCTTTGAAAAGAGCCGTTAGCAGAGTATTTTGGAAAAAAAAAACAGTAATAGAAGAGTCAAGGCTTTTTCCTTCATTCTTGCTGGCCACTCGCTGAACTGATTATTCTCCTGTTGGAAAGGAATGCCTGCAGTATTATTTAAATTAGATTAAAAGTAAAAGTGGTTTAGATAGTGTAGGAGTCTGCCCCACTCTTTTTTCTTAAGGGAAGGAAAAGAACATTTCAGAAATCCATGTGTAATTAGGAACACTGAGGTCTTAGGTAATTGCAGTTTCCCCTCCCTGTGTCCTCATGCTTTCTGTGCTACAAAAGAATGAAAAAAAATTGTTATTACTGTGTTTTTTAAAATGAATCATTGGTTGCTATCATGTCATCGTGCAGAGGGGACATGTCCCTGTTGGTAATGACACAGTGGAAATACCTGCATGGCTGATGATCACAGCAGCCAAGCACACAGCTCCCCACAGCACCCGCAGCCTGAGCTGGGCTTGGCTGGGCTGGGCTTGGCTGGGCTGGGCTGGGCTGCCGGTCGGCAGCAGCAGCCAGGAGGCCGTGGAAAATGGCACCGTTAAACCAGGCAGCAATCTGTGGGGTCCTCCGAACCTTATCATCCATGCAAGTCAACAACTGTGCTAAATTGAAATTGTAGAGTTGATTAAACGACGTATTTAAGGCCCCATAAAAGAAAGCAAGTGAGCCAGGAAAGGAACGGGGCACGGGGGGAGCAGCAGCGTGGGGAGGGTTTATCTCACCACCAGCAGCAGGCTCAGCCACTGATCTAATCAAATTATTCAGCATTAAAAAACTGCCAAGGCATTCCAGTGCTGCAGCTTCCAGAGGCCCAGCTGGGATCAAATGCTAATCAACATCTCCACGATATTTATTCCCACTGTCAGTCTGGTACGTGTTTGTTTTCCGAGCACTGCATACTAAACCGAAAGATCAAGATGAATTGGTGGAGATGGGAGATGACGAGCAGCCAGGCTAAACACACAGAAAAATACTGGCTATGGGGAAACGGGGACAGCGGGAGGTGGCTGCAGGGAGATGCGCAGCCTGGGCTGGCAGAGGGGCCGGGGACCCCCCCATGGCACAGTGCAGCTGGGATGCGCCCACCCACCAGCAGGGACACCGCGGTCTCGTGCCCCTCGCACCACAACCTTGTCCCCTCACAGCACTGCATCCTTGCAGCATCCCCAATCTGGTCCCACAGTGGTTCCTCAGCACAGGGGGATGGCCGGTGCCCAGCAATGCGGGAAGGCTGCATCAAGCACTGGTCCTCAGACCCCCAAAGGCCACACGCAAAGTGGCGAGGTCCTCCTTATGCACTAGCCACCGGAGCACTAGGAGACTAATTAATTTCCTTTTTGTTTTTCAGAGTTTCATTTTTAAATTACAGTCTTCCCTCCTCTCTAATAAATACTCAACAATTAAAGCTTTTTTTTCCCCGACATGCGATTCCAACATCTCAGTGTCCCACCCTCCTGTCACCTTCCCTGCCATAAACAGATTCGTAAAAACTGCTTTTGACGCCCCAGCTGCCATTAGCCACTTAAAATCCCATAATTATCATCCTATCATGGGCCTGTTAACGAGCAGTAAAAATAAGGCCATTGAATATGGTAATTTATTCGTAAATTAGCCTAATGAGAATAGGTTTCAGACACTGTTTACTTTCTAGCTGCCTGTTTCGGTGCGGTGCAGGCTGCGGGGATGGCAGAGCTGTTTGTCAGCGCGGGAGCTCTGCCTGGGTGGCAGCAGCAGCTCCCGCTCCAGTTGGGAGAACTGAGGTTCCTGGCCCGCTCCTGTGCTGGGCTTCCCACAGCCTTTCTGCACTGTCCTGCCCTGCCATCAGTGTCACCATCACCAGTGTCCCCACCGCCAGTGTCCCCATCACCAGCACCGGGTGCCGTACCACAGCAGCGCCTGCGTGGGTGCAGTTCCGCGTGAAGATGCTGATGATTCCTCTCTAGTTCTTGCACTAAGGTTGGGAACTGTGCTCACTGCTGGAAAACTGTGCTGTTGGCTCCCCAGGAGACCTCCCAGCCTTGTCTGCATCGTCTCCTGCTTCCTCAGCCTCTCAATTTGTGGGGGTTAAAGAGTCACTGCCTGAAAAGCATGAGCCAGCTCAGAGCAGCAAACACTGTCACAGAGCAGGTTTCTGCCTACCATCATGGCCTGTCCCCGTGCTTCCCGAAGCTGGGTAAAAATACCAGAATAAAAGCAAAAGAACCATATTGTACTACAGCCTTGCAATGCAAAATAATAAGAACTTGTCAGGGTCCAGCTTTGAGAAAGCAAAGCATGAGACTTCAAGGGAGGTGGCAGTGGGAGGAAGCCTCAGCACCTGCGCAAATGACGTAGAGGGATAAACCTGTGGGTGCTCCAGGAAAGCAGGGAGGACTTTCCTTCGGAGCAACCTGCCCAGTTCACTCGGGGCTCCTACCTGGAGCAGCACCAGGCAGCACACACCTGGTCCCATTTCTTTGGCTATTTTTGGGTGCTAACTCCCATTAAAAGAAAAAATGGCACTGCTCACCACCTGCTGTGCTTAGTGCCCCAAACCCAGGAGCTAATAGAGATACTGTTTGGTGGCCAACCATCAGCTAAAGCCACTGCCTGGTCCTCTGAATTAAAATGCCCATCAATCAGGCTACAAGAAGGAAGAAGAGACCCAAACGAACTCTGCTTTGAACCCAGAACTGACGGGTCTAAGCACTCCAGCACCTGGGCGGCTTATTTTTACAAGTTCTATCTTTGCAAACAGTTATTCTCAGGCAGTGGAGTGGTAATAAACCCCTGAATGAATGAGGATGAGAGGTCCTTTCAGGGAAGAGGTGAAGAGCTCTTGACTGTGAGCCTTTCACCCTCTAGAGTATTTTCATTCCTAGGCTGGCTAAAAGCCAGGAAATAAATCTGCACGGCCGGAGCATCTCAGTGGAATCACTGAGCCAGAGCCTGTAGCACCCTCAGCGCTGCCACCTACCCCCGCTCCGCTCCCCACAGGGAGAAGCCTCCTGTGGATCAGCAGCAGCTCCGTGTGCCCCCACAGAGGAAAGAGCTGAGTCTGTGCACACCAGCCCCCCCAGCCCTGATACCCCCAGCCTGGTCCTGCAAAGGAGCAGATCTTGGTGTGTCTGTAAAACAGGGAATTTGTCAACCCTGATTCCACCTGCCTCACCCCAGCCCTTCACTGAGACTGTCACCTGCGAGGAGTGGGCAGCTGGGGCACATCTAGCCCGGGAGCAGCCGTGCTGGTGCGGAGGTGCTGTCCCTGCCCAGGACTGTGCCAGGGCATCCCAGCAGGGGTGGCAGTGCCCTGCCCAGGGCTCGCTGGCTGGCACGGGGCCACCAACTGTCCCCCACTTGCAGGAAAGCGAGTGGCCAGCAGCAGAGTCTGAGGGGATGTGAACGTCAAGGGCACTATCAGGAGCCTGTGCACTGGGTGCCCAGCTTCCTTTGAGCAGTGGTTTCTCCCCAAAAAAGCCCTGTCTTGACCCAAAACAAGGGCAGTCACAGAGCTCCACGTCAACTGTGTGTGCAGTGACTGTGGTGGGAACGTTCAGCGCTGGAGAGGTCTCTGGGACCAGCACCAGCTCCTGCTCCTGCGGGGACTATGAAAATCAGATGCTCCAGGACCAGGAGACTGTTGTCATAGCGAAAGTCCAGAATTCATCCAGTCGTGTCGAGAGTCCTGACTGGTTTCCAGTGCCCGATTTCCATGTGGTGCAGCAGGAGCGAGGTCATAGCAAAGTCTTTGTCACTTCCCAGCTGTGCTGCCTCCAACTGCTCCTTTTTGCCAGACGGTAACTCCGTAATCGCACTCAGAGGTGGCTATACTCCTGCCTTTCCATCTCCTAATTTAATTACAACTTGTTTCTTTACTAATTATAATGCTCAAATCAGAGAAGAGCTTAAGGCCACTGTAGCAGGGAGGCTGGTGGCTGTCTCCTTTTCACTAAGATTGCCCCATTATAATTTCACTTCCTTCTGATGGAGATTATAAACACTTTGTGTCAAACCACTTCCCAGCAGTTCTCACAGTGTGAAAACGATTGAGGTCAGGAGATGCTCACAACCTACCCATCAACTCAAGTATATTCCTCAAACACTGACACGCAGTTGAACTGCAGGGAGGTCACCTCTGCAAGAAACAATCCTTCCAGCCGCTGAGCAAGTACCAAATTGCAGTGTTGGAATATAATCATGTGGAACACACTGAAAACAGCTCCCTAGGTAATAAATGGTTAACAAAAGCAGACACTTTCATCCAGCATAAATAGGAACATAATCACTGTCAGTAACTTAACTTACTAGCGTATTGTAACAGAAGTAGCACACCCCATAACTAGGCACAAGGACACTGCGAGGTGGCTCTGGGACAGCCCTGTCTGGCAGAGCTGTCGGGGACATGGGGGATCAGCGGGACGAGGTGCAGAGCAAGCGCTGGGAGCAGCAGGTGTCTGCTGCACTGGAAACCTGCATGGGCTCTGCCCTTCCCCTCAGCCTCGCGCATCCTCCTGTGTGCCAGCTTGATTTGCAGAGGGGTCAGATTAGGGATGAGACTCCACTTCTGCACTTTCCTGAGACTCCTGTGTCTTCTCTGTGAATGCACATGGCTGCTCTGATACGGGGCAGCAAACTACAAGCATGTGGGTATGTAGTTGATCAGTGAGACACAGAAAGCTCATCTTCGGTGGTTGATTTTATTATGAACTTGTTCTTTGCTACCAAGAACCTTGCATGAGTTCAGGGAATGGTCTCACAGAGACACAGACACATGAATGCTCCCTCTCCACCTCTCAGACAATTCAGACCCACCAAACAGAAAGACTTGAAGGGGATAAACAGGCTTTGGATGTCACCTGCCCTGAGCACTCCCTCCAAAACCAGGAGGGATTTTATTTGTTTACAGACAAGCAAACAAAAGGAGAGAAGTTTTGCAGAGCTCCGGTGCCTGCCCTGAGCAAGGGGCTCTGAGCCCATGGCTGCTGTGGGAACCCCAGGAGCCCCTTTCCCTCCTGCCCAACCATGCGGGGGTCCCTCAGGAAAGGGGGGCTCTCCATAGGGAAAGGAGGAGCTTCATAGGGAAGGGGGGCTGCCCACCAGGACGTGGGGGCTCTGATCCTGCCCATGCCGCTCC